>NC_089773.1:852500-882500 GCF_040412425.1 Macrobrachium rosenbergii
CACGTCTGATAATACGGAATACAATGGGATGTATGCACGTCTGATAATACGGAATATAATGGGATGTATGCACGTCTGATAATACGGAATACAATGGGATGTATGCACGTCTGATAATACGGAATGCAATGGGATGTATGCACGTCTGATAATACGGAATACAATGGGATGTATGCACGTCTGATAATACGGAATACAATGGGATGTATGCACGTCTGATAATAAGGAATACACTGGGATGTATGCACGTCTGATAATACGGAATATAATGGGATGTATGCACGTCTGATAATACAGAATCCAATGGGATGTATGCACGTCTGATAATACGGAATACAATGGGATGTATGCACGTCTGATAATAAGGAATACACTGGGATGTATGCACGTCTGATAATACGGAATACAATGGGATGTATGCACGTCTGATAATACAGAATCAATGGGATGTATGCACGTCTGATAATACGGAATACAATGGGATGTATGCACGTCTGATAATACGGAATACAATGGGATGTGTACGTCTGATAATACGGAATACAATGGGATGTATGCACGTATGATAATACGGAATACAATGGGATGTATGCACGTCTGATAATACAGAATCCAATGGGATGTATGCACGTCTGATAATACGGAATACAATGGGATGTATGCACGTCTGATAATACGGAATACAATGGGATGTATGCACGTCTGATAATACGGAATATAATGGGATGTATGCACGTCTGATAATACGGAATACAATGGGATGTATGCACGTCTGATAATACAGAATCCAATGGGATGTATGCACGTCTGATAATACAGAATCCAATGGGATGTATGCACGTCTGATAATACGGAATACAATGGGATGTATGCACGTCTGATAATACGGAATACAATGGGATGTATGCATGTCTGATAATACGGAATACAATGGGATGTATGCACGTCTGATAATACAGAATCAATGGGATGTATGCACGTCTGATAATACAGAATCCAATGGGATGTATGCACGTCTGATAATACGGAATACAATGGGATGTATGCACGTCTGATAATAAGGAATACAATGGGATGTATGCACGTCTGATAATACAGAATCCAATGGGATGTATGCACGTCTGATAATACAGAATCCAATGGGATGTATGCACGTCTGATAATACGGAATACAATGGGATGTATGCACGTCTGATAATAAGGAATACAATGGGATGTATGCACGTCTGATAATACAGAATCCAATGGGATGTATGCACGTCTGATAATAAGGAATACAATGGGATGTATGCACGTCTGATAATACAGAATCCAATGGGATGTATGCACGTCTGATAATACAGAATCCAATGGGATGTATGCACGTCTGATAATACGGAATACAATGGGATGTATGCACGTCTGATAATACAGAATCCAGTGGGATGTATGCACGTCTGATAATACAGAATCCAATGGGATGTATGCACGTCTGATAATACGGAATGCAATGGGATGTATGCACGTCTGATAAAACGGAATACAATGGGATGTATGCACGTCTGATAATACGGAATACAATGGGATGTATGCACGTCTGATAATACAGAATCCAATGGGATGTATGCACGTCTGATAATACGGAATACAATGGGATGTATGCACGTCTGATAATACGGAATACAATGGGATGTATGCACGTATGATAATACGGAATACAATGGGATGTATGCACGTCTGATAATACAGAATCCAATGGGATGTATGCACGTCTGATAATAAGGAATACAATGGGATGTATGCACGTCTGATAATACAGAATCCAATGGGATGTATGCACGTCTGATAATACGGAATGCAATGGGATGTATGCACGTCTGATAATACGGAATACAAGGGGATGTATGCATGTCTGAAAATACGGAATACAAGGGAATGTATGCATGTCTGATAATACAGAATACAAGGGAATGTATGCATGTCTGATAATACGGGATACAAGGGGATGTATGCATGTCTGAAAATACTGAATACAAGGGAATGTATGCATGTCTGATAATACAGAATACAAGGAATGTATGCATGTCTGATAATACGGGATACAAGGGGATGTATACACGTCTGAAAATACGGAATACCAGGGTAGATATGCACTTATGACAATACATATGGGTAGGTATGTAAATCTCTTCATGTACTATGCGGGTTTAGGTATGCATGTCTGTTAGTATGGGTATAGGAAGGTATGCATACATGCACGTTAGTAATGTAGAGATGTCAGATAATATGGTATACAAGGGTAAATGTGCATATCTAATAATAGAGTATGCAGAGGTGGTTATACATATGTGATATATAAAAAAAAGACATTTCACACCAACATTACTAATCCCAGAAGCTACATACTCTCCTAATTAATCTAACATTTGACTGAAAAACAGTGACAACGATATGTCAAGGAGAATTAGAGGAATTTTTATAAACAATAAAAATCGGGAAATGTAGTTTCGTATCTTCCGACATCATAAATTTTTGTACCTAGAAATAAAACAAAAATCCATTTTCCCTTTTGTTGCAGGGAAGTTTAAATGTTGTTTGAATGCGGCGGAAATTCAACGCTGGTTCTGCCCAGTAGCCAAAACAATGAAAATTAACCCTCACAATTTATTTTTAACTAAATTTATTTCGCTGATAAAAACCAAAATGATAACAGTATTTGGGTAAATTACCTATATGGATACCCAACATTTTTTTAATATAATGATGACAATGTTCATTATTATCATCACTTTTAGATAAGAATATCATGAGTTATGAATTAGAGAAACGCCAAGCAACTAATCTCAGAGTCATTAAAGGGTATCAGTGGTAGTTTTCCTTTAACTAAAATTAGGAAGACAAAAACAAGTAAAAAACACGCCGAAGCAATCGAGTTTTCTGTACAGCGTATAATGTTGTATGGAACTCACAGCAACACTCGGTTGCTCCCCAAATGCGGTCGAGTTAAGGTGAGTGGCGACGCCTCCGGAAAGCGTTGCCAGATGCACGATCATGGCTAACTTTAACCTTAAATGAAAGAAAAATTTCTGAAGCTAGAGGGCTGCAATTTGGTATGTTTGATGATTGGAAGGTGGATGATCCACATACCAATTTGCAGCCCTCTAGCCTCAGTAGTTTTTAAGATCTGAGGGCGGATAGAAAAAGTGCAGACGCACAGACAAATAGCCATCCCAGTAGTTTCCTTTTAAAGAAAACTAAAAAGAGGGTCATGTGTATGACGACCTTGAATGTCAAACACTTCTATTTTGACGATAAAACAAAGCAACTGCTATGGCATTTCTGAAGTAATTTTTTTTTCTGATATTATTATTATTATTATTATTATTATTATTATTATTATTATTATTATTATTCAGTAGATGAAACCTATTCATATGGAACAAGCCCACCAAAGGGGCTATTAACTTGAAATTCAAGCTTCCAAAGAATATTGAGGCGTTCATTAGGAAGAATTAAGAGGAAGTAAAGGGAAATACAGAAAGAAGAGCTCCCACTTATTAGAAAAGAAAAAATAGATTAGTAAATCGATAAATATGTATTTAAAATGCAAGAAGAATTGTATTAGGGTAGTAATGCATTCGCTTGAACTTCTGAGGTTCTAACTGCACGACATCCTTTGAAGGGAGGTTGTTCCGCAGTGCAACGGTGTGAGGAATAATAATAATAATGATAATAATAATAATAAATAAATGAAAGCAGTAAATCGAAATACCACATTTTTCCAGCACGGATCACAAAGCCATCGCAATAAGGCTGTAACCGTTGAAATTATTTTTTTAACTTTTTTTTTTTTTTTTTTTGCTGCAATGATGTTTAATCGGCGGTTTTGAATGCGATTGCTGTTCAGCGCTGTTTCAGCCAATAGTCCGCCCAATGAAACTTAACCCGCGAAATTTATTCCCAACTAAATTCATTCCGCGAATTAAAACGAAAACGATTTCGGCATCAGGTAAATTATCATAACGGGCAGCCAATCGTTGAGTCGTTAGGGGAATTAGTAGTAATTTTACATTTTGAAAGTTTATAAAACCACACAAATACATTCACCCTCCCCCTCTCTCTCTAATATAATATATATATATATATATATATATATATATATATATATATATATATATATATATTATATATATATATATATATATATATATATATATATATATATATATATATATATATATATATATATATATATATATATATATATATGGCAAAACACTTACGTTTAAACATTTATTTTACATTTCGTGTGTCTGCCAATCATTGGTGGCCACCCACCCAAGTACTAGCCAAGCGTTGTAGAACTTAGTCACTGACTAGAAAATCAGCTTTAGAGCTTGAGTGTGTTCGAAGTCCTGCTCCCAAAAATTTCACTCTGCGCTCAGGAATATTGCTGTCGTGAAGGAAAGAATTATTATTATTATTATTATTATTATTATTATTATTATTATTATTATTATTATTATTATTATTATTATTGTTCAGTAGATGAAACCTATTTAGTTGGAACAAGCCCACCAAAAGGGCCACTGACTTGAAATTCAAGCTTCCAAAGAATAATACGATATTCATTAGGAAGAAGTAAGAGGAATATGTAAAGAAGAGATCCCACTTATTAAAAAAGAAAAGAAAATTAATAATTAGATAAAAGAAAAGTGTTAAAAATGTAAGGGGAATAGTATTAGGGTAGTAATGCATTGCGTTTTCGCTGGAACTTCTGAAGTCCCAACTGGACGACATTCTCTGGAAGCCTGTTCCACAGTCCAAATAAAAGACCTTTGGAACAGAGAAGTTCTACAGCGAGGCACATTTACTGCACATCAGTACTGCTGTTCATCGAATCTGGTTGCTCTCTCTCTCTCGGCAGGAAAAGGGGGGAAAAGAACGTGTCATTTATCAAAATCTCCTGTCCCTTTATGCGAGAAAATATTCCCTGAATGCGAATACTCTCTCGCTGTCTCTCAGTCTCCGATTCGCACACCCACACTCACTTCAGACTATGAAAAACATCGCTGAAGTGTCTGAGCCAATATCACTTTGTTTACAGTTGCAGAGGGGTCCATTTTTTTTCTATTGGTATTGACACTTGCCCCATAGTTAGAGTTTTATCAGTTGACTCAATATCCTGGATCTTGAATTGAGTAGTTAGGTCGGCCATGCAGCAGCAGTTTTGCACTCAGAGCTGAAAATTTCCATGGAATATCAGCCAGGTGTCCATTCTCTTTCTAACTGAATTTTTTTACCTCTCTTTTGGAAGCTGCAATATGTCAGTTAAAATTGTCTCAAAGTTTTAATCGGCGTGCTTCATTGTCCGAGAGTTCACTGTGGTAGAGAGAGAGAGAGATTGATTGATTGATAGAGCTGGGAGGATTATGATTGCTCATCATCCTTTTATTATTGCGCTTCGCAATAGAAAACATATGAAAATATTGCGTCAGAATTATGTAGTGAATTATTTAGTTGGTTTAAGAAGCGCCACTTCTTATGTCGTATTCATACTGCAAGCTTTTTATATTACAAAAGATACTTATGAAATGAAAAATGGAAGAAGTAATTAGTGATGAGCATGAGGTAGGAAGGAAGATGAATGTGCGTCAATAACTCTCTCAGTACTGAAGAGCGCCTTCATTTTCACTGCATCCAAAGTACAGTATGCGGAGAGAGATGTTGGCGAACGCAGTGTCGGGTGCAATACAGAACCAGGTCTTAGTATACAGTTAGTTGGTTATTTATATCAAGTTGACTAAATGCCACCACGGGCCGTAGAGATGTTTAAGGTGTGAATCAGAATTGTTAAAATAAACAGAGTAAGATTGTCAACCTGTAGGGTATGTAGGCAATGGTGGTAAAACGAAATATACGTAATTAAATTTCGACAGAGAAAACCAAACAGCCAGGGAAACGTCAGGTGAATAGGCAGAAGAAGATCGAACTCATGTTAAACGCTGGAAAGTATAGCCAAAATAAACAAGTTAAAAAATGCGCCAAAGTTTCTTCGGCGCAATCGAGTTTTCTGTACATCGCATAGTCAAGGCCACCGAAAATAGATCTACCATTCGGTGGTCTCGGTATAATTCTGTATGAGCCGCGGCCCATGAAACTTTAACCACGGGCCGGGGGTGGCCTGGCCTATATAATTGCCAGATGCACGATTATGGCTAACTTTAACTTTAAATCAAATAAAAACTACAGTGGTTAGAGGGCTGCAATTTGGTATGTTTGATGGTTGGAGGATGGATGATCAACGTACCAATTTGTAGCCCTCTGGCCTCAGTAGTTTTTCAGATTTGAGGGCAGACAGAAAAAGTGCGGACTGAAAAAAGTACGGACAGAGTAAAGTTGGGGGACGGACAGACAGAGCCGGCACAATAGTTTTCTTTTACAGAAAATAAAAATAATAATTTTTTCCATCTATTGGCAAGTTTTGGAATTCTCTTTTAGTTTCCCAAAATTTTATGACATATCATTCTGCAATAAGGAGGAGGTGTTCCGCATCATTCTTGGTGAAGCCCGAGTCCCTGTCCCTTTCTTCCTTTTTCTCTCTTTCCTTCAGGCCTAGTGTGCATAAAGCAGTGGAATATTAGCGATATCGACCTCTGCATTTAAGGGAAGGTATTATTCTTAAATCATATGCGAATGAATGCCACCTAAAGGTCTTTATTTGGATTCTCCCTACTATAGTAGTACTGATCTCGGGGCAAACTTCTATTATTATGTTAGTTAATTTGTGCTTTATAGCAGCAGCTACTGTAATTATTATTGTTAGCATTATTATTCAGTAGTTGAACCCTATTCATACGGAACAGGACATTGACTCGAAATTCAAGCTTCCAAAGAACATATATTCATTAGGAAGAAGTAAAAGGAGGTAAAGGGAAATTCAGGAAGAAGAGTTCTCATTATTGAAAAAGAAAAAATAATAAGTAAAAAAAAATATATTAAAATACAAGGAGAATAGTATTAGGGTAGTAATGCATTGCAACTTCTCTTGAACTTTTGAAGTTCCAGTTGCACGACATCCTCTGAAGGGAGGCTGTTCCACAGTCCAACGGTGTGAGGAATAAAGGAACTCTGAAACTTCGGAGAAGTTCTACAGCGAGGCACATTTATTGCATATTGGCGCTGCTGAATGTGAAAGATCGCTGTTAAAATGCAACTTAAGAAATATTGACAAGCAAGAGACCATCCGTCGATGGTCCAAGTCATAACTGCTAATATTAGGAAACAGAAACCTATCACCACGAACCACTCTGTCTAAAAGAGATAAATCTCTGGCAGAAACAGACATCCATACCGGAGAACAGTACTCTAGTAAATGGACAAATGACCTAAAACAGGTTGCATTGATATTATCATTGTCATAAGCTTATGAGGCCTTTCATACGCCTAAATTTCGTGCGGCATTTGCTGACACTTTCATTAGATATTTCTCAAGAGTAAAATGTGCATCAAAAGTTACGCTTAGAATAGCTAAAGCTTCAGACTCATTCAGCAGAGTCCCATCGACTTGGAGGGGAGGATGGGGTGGAAAATCTGTACGAGATATGCTAATCAACAGGGTTTTCGTTTTACTGGAGTTCAGCCTCATACTCAACCGAATACACCATTTACTAAGCCGCTGCATGTCCTGATTGAGACTAACGGCAGCTTCATTTCTCATAAGTGGAGACTTTATGACACCCACAAGTGTTGCATTATTGCCATACTGAACAACTTTGTTTTCCAGGCCAACTACCATATCACTGGTATACACTAAAAATAACATTGGACCAAGAACACTACCCTGTGGAACTCCAGACACAATAGGTCTTGGTTCGCTAAAGATCCCATCAACAGCAACTCATTGCTGCCTCCCTGTTAGGAAATCTTGAAGTAAACCTACAACATCCACCCATCCAAGATTCTGAAGTTTATAAATAAGTGCCTTGTGATTGACTACATTGAAAGCAGCACTAAATCTCTTTGAATTACTCTACACTCAAAACCCTTATCAAGGTTCCCTTGCAAATGGCATGTCAAATCTAAAAGAGCATCGCAGGTACCTAACTGCTCCCGATATGTATATTGACTATCAGTGAAGAATCCTTTAGAGTCCACGTACTTATATAGTGGCTTAAAATAAGTTTTTCAGCAACGTTGGGGAGCTCAGGGAGGACAGAAATTGGTCTGTAGTTATTGCAGTCTGCAGATATGTCATTCTTCCGAACAGGCACTGTATTGCTAAGTTGCGCTCATCTACAAAGATACTACGTCGCCTTAAAATCCTTTAGAATCTACTAATCTTGGGAGACAGTAAACTAGAAACCTTTTTTTAAAAAAACAAGAGGGAAGAAACCATCAGGGTCTTAACCCCAACTATCAAGATTATCAAGAATTTTTTTAACATCCCTTGAGCGAAATGCAAATTTTGTAAGAATAGGTTCAGGATGACAAGTATCAGGTAGAGGGACACCCTCAGCTTCAAAAGCTCGAGGAAGCAGTCAAGTTTTTTTTTCTTAGGGTCAGTAACCAATATGCCATCATCTGTTAGTTGTGGAGGAATGGAAGGGGAGCCTGGCCCAAAGATAGATGATGCCAATTTGGTCCACCACAGATGAGGCTGAGTAATTCCTTCAAGTTTCCTCTTCAAGAATGATTGAAATTTCTCTCAGCTATATGATAAATTCTGTTCACAGCACGACGAGACTCAACAAAAATGGTGTCATTTTCATGTGAACAATTTCGTCTCCCTGTGTTGAATTTGGTCTGTTTGTCATGGTAAGCTCTCCTACATGTATCAGCCAACCATGGCTGGTCATTTGTCCTAAATTTAATGACCTTTCTAGGGACATACTTTACTAAAATAACCCTATCAGCTTTTTAGAAGCAATGGCCTTAATAGCACACGTCTTTGATAAAGTTCTAGACCCTTCTTGGTCAAGCAGCAGTTACTGATTCTCTAATTAACATTTTTGAAGCGCTGACCTTAATATCTATACTGCTTGTTCAAGAGGCAATTACTAAAGGTTCATTATCATTAAGTTTGGAGAAGTATTAGGATTACTCGCCAGCTATTTTGATTGCCACCTTTCCATGACAGACTATTTCAGTTCACCTGGTTTTCTTTCTCTTGTGGAACTCAAGTTCTGATGTGGTTTCTTTGGAAAACTAAAATTGAAATGAAAGGAGTCTCGAACTACAAAACATCTTGGGTATTCTGATTCTTCTCGCATAGAAAGAAGTTTGATTTCCCATTTTTAGTTCTCTGTAAAAGAAAACTATTATGGAGATGGCTATGTGTGTGTCCGTCCGCATTTTTTCTTTCCGCCCTCAGATCTTGAAAACTACTTAGGCTAGAGGGCTACAAATTGGTGTGTGGATTATCCAAGCTTCAAGCATCAAAATACCAAATTGCAGCCCTTTAGCCTCAGTAGTTTAAATTTTATTTAAAGTTAAAGTTAGCCATGATCGTGCGTCTGGCAACGCTATAGGACATGCCACCACCGGGCCGTGGGTAAAAGTTTCATTGGCCGCGGCTCATGCAGCATTATAAGCTGTGCAGAAAACTCGACTGCGCCGAAGAAACTTTGGCGTAATTTTTACTTGTTAGAACTGTGAAAGTTTTATTTCCTTCACTGTCAGTATCGTGAGCTTCGTGTCCATTATTTTCAACGTTTGAAAGATCGTATCAGACTCTCCTGATGTTAAAGTGAAACTTAAGTTCAAAAAAGTTTTTTTTTGTTTTTGTTACATACAACACGGTTTTGAGTAAAATGTAGGTGTATGTTTAAAAGAAAAGTGATTCTCTTTGCTCTGTTAGAATTTCAGTAGCAAAGAAACTAAGAAAATAGCGAAGGAGGTTGTTGTAATGCAAAGCGGCATGATTTTTCTACAATAAGAATGTCCACAATTATAGTCCTATTGTATTCTTTCTGCATCTCCCTTTACTTCCTCTTACTTCTTCCTAGTGAACACCTTAATATTCTTTGGAAGCCTGTTTCAAGTCAGTGGCCCCTTTGGTGGGCTTGTTCCATATGAATAGATTTCATCTACTGAATAATAATAATAATAATAATAATAATAATAATAATAATAATAATAATAATAATAATAATAATTTGCTGAATAAAATGGCTGCATTTTGGGAATTGATTTTATACTGAGTTTTCTCAATTCTTTTAGTAATTCGCTTTTTCTGCACATCAATATTAGTTAATAATTGTCTGATGTTCATATTTCGATGGATGAAACAGCGTATTTCTTACAGATGAAATTCTTATTTCTAAAGCATTACAGCAGGTTACTGAAACCTGGGATGTGCATCCGTAGATTTTCGTGATGGCATTTTCGGTGGTATCTTCTTTTTAATTTTTCTGTTTCTGACGTCTGTCTGGTATTTTCAGCACTTTTTCCGTCGACTTGTTTCGACCAGCTGAAAATACCATCAGGAAACCCTACGGATGCACATCCCAGGTTTCAGTAACCTGCTGTAGTGGTTTAGAATAAAGAATTTCATCTGTAAGAAATACGCTGTTTCATCCATCGAAATATGAACGTTAGGCAATTATTGACTAATATTGATGCGCAGGAAAAGCGAATTATTAGAAGAATTGAGAAAACTCAGTATAAAATCAATTCGCAAAATGCAGCCATTTTATTCAACAAAACTTGTCCCAAAAGAGGGTCTTCTTCCATAATAATAATAATAATAATAATAATAATAATAATAATAATAATAATAATTATTATTATTATTATTATTATTATTATTATTATTATTATTATTATTATTATTATTATTATTATTATTATTATTATTATTACTTGAACCTTGTTTCAAGTCAATGGCCGTTGTGGGATTGTTCCATATGAATAGGTTTCACTACTGAATAATAATAATAATAATAATAATAATAATAATAATAATAATAATAATAATAATAATAATAATAATAATAATAATAATCTTTGGAAGCTTGTTTCAAGCCAGTGCCCCCCTGTGGGATTGTTCCATGTGAATAGGTTTCATCTACTGAATATATATATATATATATATATATATATATATATATATATATATATATATATATATATATATATATATATATATATATATATTTTTTTTTTTTTTTTTTTTTGTGAAACCAGGGGTTGAGAGATAGCACAGGAAGCAGTAATAATAAAATTCCTGGTATGATCATCTATACCTGCAGTTCCGTTTATACTTCCATTTCTCCTGTTTTTGTCTTTTTATTACCCACAGGACCAATGATCCATGAAAAACTGAATTCTGCAACAAAAGAAAAAAAAAAACATATAACTTCGTGTATGGTGAAGGATAATTCTTGCAGAATGAGAGAGGGCATAGTTTTCCAAGAAAACAAAAAAAACATACACGCGTTTGTGTGTGTTTGTGTGCAAGAGAGAGAGAGAGAGAGAGAGAGAGAGAGAGAGAGAGAGAGAGAGAGAGAGAGAGAGAGAGAGAGAGAGAGAGATTCACTGGCAATTCTCATCGTTTATAAGCTGAGCCAAAATTAGACTTAAATTCTATTCCCCATTTGTTTTTGTTTTTTTTCTCTCTGCTCACTTCGCCTCGTATACGAAAAAAGACACATCTGCCTCCTTAAAAATATGATGAACTTGTGGAGAGAGAGAGAGTGAAGGTGCTAGGGGGTGTCCGGAAAGGGGGTTGGAGGAGGGGTGGGCAGCTACAGCCCGTGAGGGTCGGAGTCAATTGCTGGTCCGACTTGGAGTGAAAAAAAATGGGATTAGCATTGTTACAGATTCCTAGGAAACATGCCTTCCATTCATATCCTGAATGAGTTGCGTTACACTTTTGAATTCCTTGCAGGAAGTGAATCCAGACTGAAATTACGAGCTTTAATGTTTAAGGAGGCCAGAAGAATGGGATTGCGAGGAGGAGGCGGTGGAAGAGGAGGAGGAGGAGGAGGAGGAGGAAGGCAAGAATGGGAGAGATCAAGTGAAGAATGGAGACGGACAAGAGAAAAGTGTTCCTCACAGTTAATGAGTTCTGGGAAATTTTTATGAGATTTACTTCAAGTTTTAGATAAATATATTTTCCCCAGCACTGAATCAAAGTTTTCCCTAACAGGGAGTGGCCCCAGAGAGAAAATACACAATTGCACTGCGCACACACACACACACACACACACACACACAAATATAAATAATATAAATATATATATATATATATATATATATATATATATATATATATATATATATATATATATATATATATATATATATGTATATACATATATATATATGGAATGTAATGGCCACAATGCCCTCTTAACTTCTCGAGGTCATTGTGGTTATTACAATTACATATATATGGCCAAAAGTGACCAGTAGATTCTACACGTATATATGTATATATAATATAAAATGTAAAATATATATATATATATATATATATATATATATATATATATATATATATATATATATATATATATATATTTATTACTTGTTTTAGCCTTCAGTAAGATGGGATGGTTTAGATTCCAGACTTTATTTTGCTAAATACAATTGTACTTTGTAAATTAAAGAATCGGGAATCTAAACTATCCGTCTTATTGAAGCCTAACACGAATAGTATGAATATATATACACAGTGAAGTTTTGCGGCTATTTTGTGATATATATAATATATATATATATATATATATATATATATATATATATATAATATGAATGAATTAATATATATGAATTAATATTTTAGAAGGTCAGATTAGCTTCAGTTTTAGTATTCTGTAAAAGAAAACTGTTGTGCTGGCTTTGTCTGTCCATCCACACTTTTTCTGTCCGCCTTCAGATCTTAACTACTGAGGGTAGAGGGTTGCAAATTGATATGTTGATCATCCACCCTGAGATCATCAAACACCAAATTACAGCCCTCCAGCCTCAGTAGTATTTATTTTATTTAAGGTTAAAGTTTGCCATGGATCGCGCGTCTGGCAGCGCTTTGCGGAGGCATGCGACGCACCTTCACTTGACCGCATCTGGGGAGCAACTGAGTGCTGCCCGTTCGTAGCTGAGAGTTTCATACAGCATTATACACTGTACAGAAAACTCGATTGTGCCGAAGAAACTTCGGCGCATTTTTTACTTGTCTGTATCATTCGTGCAAATTTATGCAAGGCTAAGGTTAGCCTGTGCCTCTGGATTACCAAAACACCAAATAGGCAATTTAGAAGAAAGCATGATTCTGTATTTTTAGCCAGCCCTTTGTTGAAGTGGTGTCAGGTTTTCAAAATAAATGCCGTATTGTACCACTAAATAAATAGATTAATGGAAGGGTGCGAAGATTATAAGACACTGATGACCTGTGGCCTTACTGCTTGCAAAGTTAAACAATAAGCAATATGTTTGATTGAATTTCACGCAGAAATTCAATAGGTTAATTCATAAATACTCGAAAATGATTTATTCAGCGATAGAAAAAAAAACAAACGGAATATATTTCATCAATTATTTGGGTATAACATATCTTGCAAGGTGAGAGATGATCGGAGAAATTGCAATATATATATAATATATATATATATATATATATATATATATATATATATGTATATATGTGTGTGTGTGTGTGTGTCCCTATTAGTTCAGTAATCACAACAAGAATTTGTTCCTTTAAGCTAGAGAGAGAGAGAGACGGGGGGTGGAGGGATAAATGATCTCTATTCTAAATATGTTTTCTATTGTAAAGAGAGAGATGGGGTGTATTTAAATAGTCAAGTGCTCCACCATTCTGTATATATATTAACCTTATAGAGAGAGACAGAGGGGAGGGGGAGAGTCAGGCATGCATCTCGATTCCCAATATGATATCAGTGCACAGTTGCCCCAACATTTCCAGGTGTTTTCCCTCCGAGTGCCCCAACACAATTGGGTTACCTCTCATCATGAGCTTACACGGATACGCTGTGCCCCACCCTTGTGTGCATAATCATCGAAAAATGGCGATTATTTCGAAATGGGGAAGAGAGAGAGAGACACACACACACACACACACACAATCAAGCTCGCACGCGAATAAACATATTCATACGATGACAATGATATAAAAGCGTATCAATTTATACAAATATACCAAACAAACTCGTCGCCATAAATAAACATGATTTGTGGGTAGGGCCAGGATGGTATGGTAGGGAGGTGGGGTGGGGATGAAGAGGGGGGGGGCCAAGTAGAGGGTGTAGGGGAGGCAGTGTAGGTGGACCTAGCTCTCATATTTATCGATGGATAAATAAACAATGCAACGCATATAAACACAACGGTCCGATTGAGTGTGGACTGCGGCAGGCAGGCAGTGCGTTCACGCACCCCTTCCAGAATTACAAAATCATTTTAAAAAAACAAAAAAGAGAAAAGGAAAATAAAAATCCCACCCTCCACCCACTTCCCCCGCAAAAAAAAAAAAATAAAGCTATAGAGAGAAAACTAGAAAAAGAAAGAAAAAAAAAGGCCTTGGTCAGAGACCGCTCTCCAGCGCTCGGCCATTCCATGGATATGTGGTCTATGGCGGAGAAGCCTGCATGTATGTCCTTTTATCCCGGAACCTGCGCTGGGTTTGGCTACAGGGGGTCCCCCCGCTGGAAGCTTTGTAACACTAAGGGTATCCAGGCTGCCAGCGCTCTGTTAATTGCTTGTTTCATTTGCAGCTCGTGAGCCAGAAGGGCTTATCCCGCGTGTCTGACGCTGCTCTGTTTTTAGAGAGAGGAAGTGAGGTAGGAAGAGAGAGAGAGAGAGAGAGGGAGAGTGCGAGGAGAGTCACACACACATATACATATATATATATATATATATATATATATATATATATATATATATATATAACTGAATTAGAAAGGGCATATAATTAAAGGGAATTGGAATACAAATGTTGAAGGAAAGACAAACACATGCGAACGCGTGCATATACACTATATATATATATATATATATATATATATATATATATATATATATATATATATATATATATATATATATATATATATATAAATGTGTGTGTGTGTGTGTGTGTATGTATATCATATTCTTATAGGTGGTGAACCACCTATAAGGATATGATATACATACATACACATATATATATATGTGTGTGTGTGTGAGAAAAAGTAGTAGTAGTTACAAGCTTTTCAAGGACTTTCTGTCCTCATCGTCTGATGGCCGTACAGAAATCTGCTACCAGACGAAGAGGACATGCAGCCTTTGAAATCTTTTTCTTTTTTTTCCTATTAAAATCTGTGTCAGATGCCATCCTATTTAAATGAGGTCCCATAATATATATATATATATATATATATATATATATATATATATATATATATATATATATATGTACTGTATATATATTAAACTGAATGAAAAAGGGCATATAAACAAGGGAGTTGGAATACAAATGTTGAAGGAGACATGTACATACATGCGTACGTGCACGTGTTTGTCTCCTTCAACATTTTTATTCCAACTCCCTTGTTTATATGCCCTTCAGTCAGTTCAATATATATATATATATATATATATATATATATATATATATATATATATATATATATATATATATATATATATATATATATATATATAGGACTTCGTTTAAAGAGGATGGTATCTGACGCAGATTTTAATTAAAAACTCACAAGATTTCAAAGGCTGTAAGTCGTCTTCGCCTGGTAGCAGATTTCTGTACGGCCATCAGACGATGAGGACAGAAAGTCCTTGAAAAGCTTGTAACTACTACTACTACCTTTTCTCATCTTAGTCCCGTTCCTTTATGGGGTCGATGTTTTGGATCATGTCCCTTCTCTCTCCAGTCCTCCCTCACACAGTCTCTCCATATCTTTCTTGGTCTTCCTCATCTTCTTCTACCCTGCATTTCCATCTGCACAGCATTTATGCCTTCCAGTGTGGTCTGCCTCCCTTCTCAGTAGGTGTCTGTACCATCTCGGTCTCCCCTCCTGCACTTTCTTGGATATTTCAACCGCCTCTGTTGACCCTCTGATGTGCTCATTCCTAATCCTGTCCTCCTTCGTTATGCCATATGTTTTTTGTCTCAACTTCTATCCAAAGTGAAGTTCTTAATTTTGGCGTCACCAGTTTATTAATTATAAATACAACAAATGTATTAGTTACAAAAATTTACGGGTTTTCAATTCCATTATGAGATGTTCTCAAAATTTAAAATGCAGCTCCCCTATTGACTATTTCCTCGTTTTTCACATATGGGTATTATTATACACAACTGCGTTATTATTATTATTATTATTATTATTATTATTATTATTATTATTATTATTATTATTATTATTAGATCGCTCATTTTCTATTGCGGTAAGATAAGAGAGGATCGAGACAACAATCCCTGACCTTAGGAACTGTTATCTACCAAATTCAAGGCGAAACCGTTCTGCTTATTTATATAGAAGCCAGTGGTGAATGATGGTGGACGGCAAGTCGAAACCTGCAGTTCATTTTTCGTAGACTTTTCATTGTTACCCACAGGAAAGATGTGCGGATATGCATTGCTTTTTATTCTGCATGGAAGGTTATTATTTAAGACGCGCAGACATTCGCATATATGAAAAGACTTTAAATTGCAAAGCAAATTTCCCAAGTGAATAGTGACAAGTGAGAGTACAGAATAAGGTAAAAATAAAGAAAACCAAGAAACATATAAATATATATTTATACATCAACCAAAAAGCAAAGGTATGACTGCACAACCTATCAAAGTACTGTTACTCTGTTAATGAATTTCGGGCATCATCGTTAATATTATTGTCAGGGAGACCGCTCTTAAAATTATACAGTATACATGATGAAAGACCTCTCGTGCAGAGCAGTGGGACAGAGTGGTATCCCAGCAGAATGTCAATGGTTATACTGCATTCTCTGCCAAGTGATTAGAGCTCAACGGTTCTTGGAAGTCTAAGCAATTGAGATGATAATGGAAGTTCCTTGTTGTAAGTTATATCATGGAAAAGGATAAACTATTGTATTTCTGAAGATGTTCTGAATCACATCTGCCAATACTGGCAAAAGGAAATAACCATTGAATACTCCAGAAGGCTGCTGACATGCAGAGGGGAGACGGAGCTTTTCTGATATTGTTACAACAAGAGGTTTAATGCATGTGTGTAGATGCAGAACACTCCGTGACCACTTCAGTGGTTTTTAGCAGCATTTGATCTTGAATTTCAGTTGTAAAGAAAACATTAGCTGTAAAACAAAGTCTTATCGAACATCCAGAATCATAAGTGCAGTGTAATTTATACAGAATGAATCATAGAATGTAAATATACTGGAAAATCTGCTAATCAATAGTTTTGTGATATGTTCTAGATGTAGGGCCTGTCAACTTGTAACTTTATTGTGAGGCTGACTTGTGTCAAAAGAAAAAATCCACTATCTCCAGGTCTGCTGAACTTTGGTTTTAAATGATTGCTACAACTATTTTTAGTTTTACACCGCTTCATATTCATGTGCTTCAACTGTTATCCGTGATCAGAACAACTGACCGTTAAAAAAGGCTCATTCACCAGGCAGTTTTGCTCTTTACTCCTGTTCTTATCACCCATTTATTTTCCTCTCCTCCCTTTTATGTCACTCAGTGCACTCGTGCGGTGGAGACTGTGGGTATCATTGAAGATGTTTGCAGCGTCCTTTGGACCCCTAGCCATTGTAGTTTTAACTTAACATCCTTTCCCGCTTCGTTCCTCCTATCGTGCTGTTCAACTTTAATTTCTTGTCTTTATCTTTTTATTATCTGGATCTGTCCATCCTGCCCTCCAACCCCTGTAACTCTCTCTTTTTACTGTCTTAAACGCCGATTGGCTCGAGAGCCGGATGTTGTGGCTTTATATCCTAAATTTCATCCACTCTCCGTTTATATTTATTCCGGTACTGAAACGTGCTATTTGAAATGTTCCAAATTGATTTTTCCCTGCCTTCCTCTCCTCTACTTCTGCCACTTTTTGTCCTTTATTACATAATTTCTCCCTCATCTTCTCTTGGTCCCTAGGAATTTCTTGCATTAAACATTTGTCACAAAATAACCGTGTCTGTCACAGCACTAGTTACGTATACACACGAAACTCGTGTTAACCCACCCACCCTCCCGGGTGTGGTTAAGCCAGGGCTTGTTCAGAAAGGGTGGATGAAGTGAACAAACCAAAATACAAAGTTCCAAACTCTCCAGGATGGCTGATGCAAACGGGAATAAGTAGAAAACTTTGACAAGAAGTGTCGTTTCAAGGTGCACTTACACTTACACCACCACAGATGCACGCTTTCAGACGAGACTTTCGTGGAAATTTCCAGTTGAGTCTGTATCTTCTTCCCTCTTTAGGTCCCTGGCGTGAACATGGGGGCAAATAGCGAATGATGCTTTTATTTAAGTTCCCAACCGTAGGGATTAAAACTAGAAGCATCTTCTCTTTAGTTTTTTTGCTGGAGGTGAATAACTGCAACAAATGATATTTACTTTGGTTAAAGTGAGCATTGAGAATATGACTCTTCGAAAATTTTGTCTGTTATATATTATGGTAAAATAAAAAAACCTTTTTGGTGAAATACCACATCTAATTCTATGCTGGCCACTTCGCCGTCTCTTTGAGGCTTTTCTAAACGTCGATTCGGTTAATGGCCAAACTTCTGTCGTAAACATTCACCCTTATATCCCTTCCAGTGCCCCATCCCTGACCCCATCCCTGACCCCATCCCTCGGCACCCGAGACGCAGAAGGGCCCTCGAGGACAAGATTATGGGGCCTAGGTTGTAATTTCTGATGGCTGTGTTCCTTCGTCCGGAGTCTGTGACTATCAGACTTCGTGATATTTTTTCTGTTATGGCGGTAGGGTGGAAGCCCTTCTGATGCATTGAGGGTTTATGGTTACTTACAGATTTCTATTGATATTTCTTTGTTTCGTGTCATCTTTGTAAGTAATGATGTTGTCAGTGCTTGCTGCTTTAGTATTGTTACTGTCAATGATATCACTTTTATTTTCTTAACGGTGATAATTCCGTTCATATTCGTAATATTATTATTATTATTATTATTATTATTATTATTATTATTATTATTATTATTATTATTATTATTATTATTATTATTATTATTATTATTTATGGATGGGACGCGTGCAACCGTGGCGGTTGTCACCGATATTATCAGATTTCATATCCATTATAATAAGAGTGTTAAAATGTATTCTCTTACTTAATCTAAATGGAAATAATTAGACAAAAAAATCCTTTATTGAGAAATCATTTCCAGTAATGAAACAAGTAAAAAATGGGATGAAGTTTCTTCGGCGCAATCGAGTTATCTGTATAGCGTATCATCAAGGCCACCGAAAATAGATATATCTTTCCGTGGTCTCGGTATAATGCAGTATGAGCCGCGGCCCACGAATCTTTAACCCCGGCCCGGTGGTGGCCTGTCCTACATCGTTGCCAGATGAACGATCATGGCAGGGTAGGTTGGGTTAAGTTATGTAAGGTTAAATATAACAAAAATTACTGAGGAGGCTAGAGGGCTGCAATTTGGTATGTTTGATGATTGGATTGGAGGGTGGATGGCCAACATACCCTTTTGCAGCTCTGTAGCCTCCTCATAGTTATTAAGACCTGAGGGAGGACAGGAGAAAGTGCGGAAAGACAGACAGAACTGGCACAATAGTTTTCTCGCACAGAAAACTAAAACCAATAACTTTAAACAAAAGGCACTTTCCCTTTCACCAGTATTTAACGCTACAGTTTGTACAAGCTCCCGATCTTCTCTAGTTTTTGCCTCCACGCAACCCGAGGGCGGGCTCTTGCTTGCAGCCTTCATCATAGCAACACGCGTTTGCAAATCCCTCTTGCCATGACAGAACTGTGGGACTAATATCAGTGCACAAAAAGCTTCTGCGGGAGTTCTGGGCATTAGGAGCTCGAGATGTTATGGTTTAGAAGGGTACCACTTTCTGTTATGTAGTGTAAATGTTGGCCTTCAATTCAATTGTTATTTTGTAGGCAATAGTGTAATAATAAAATCCGAGTGGATCTTTCTTGGGGTAGGGGAGACATGACACATCCACCCTCCTCCTGCAAACCTGTTTGCCCACCCCGGGTGGGGCAGGTTAGTTAGGGTATTGAGAGGGTAGGGGAGACATGATACATCCACCCTCCTCCTGCAGACCTGTTTGTCCGCCCTGGGTGGGGGCAGGGTAGGTAGGGTATCAGGAGTGTAGGGAAGAAATGACACATCCACCCTCCTCCTCCAAACCTGTTTGTCCGCCCCGGGTGGCGGCAGGGTAGGTAGGGGATCGGGAGGGTAGGGGACAAATGATGGGCAGCGCCGGGTTTCAGCACAGCGTAGCACCCGCCACCATACTCTTAGTGTAATAAAGCTCAAAGCTTATGCGAATATACCAATAGGTTCGAAAAAGAATCACTTCCACCTTCAAACATCCTAAACATTTCTGTTATGTTCTAGAATGGGATAAAAACGCCGTTCGTTCCTCGATTACTAGTATTGTGTGCAATGGACAAAAGACAATAGAATGTCATTACAGCAGCCTCTCTTTATGTAAACACAGCTGAAGGTGATCCATAAATCCAATATTATGGAATTGCTCCAAAGAGTGCGTCATCCACGAACATTACAACAACATGAATTTCCCGAGAAATATTCAAACAAATTCTGGAACTCGGCACAATAATGGTCCATTTTGCAATTACAATGAAAGGGGAAATGAAAACAGTATTATCACTGTGCGCAATTCTGTCGGCTTTTGCATTGCTCTCTCAGAGGGAGTTCAGTTTAACAGAGAACTCTTCAGGTTCATGCGGAATGAGCTGATGTTCTTTACTTGGGTCGGTTACTCTGGTTGGATGAGGTCTTTCTCCTGAGAACTTATTTCGGCATGTCCTGATGAACAGTTTAACAGGATTGATGCCACATTTCTCTCATTTCATGAATATATGTTTGTGTGTGTGTATATATATATATATATATATATATATATATATATATATATATATATATATATATATATATATATATATATATATATATATATATATATATATATATATATATATATATATATATGTGTATATATATACAGTATATATATATATATGTGTGTGTGTGTGTGTGCGTGTGTATGGACTCAAAATATGTCAAAGACACAAAAAGACGCAATAAAAACATAATATGCGCAAAAGGACAGAATGTCATTCACTGGAAAAAGGATTAATGAGGTTAAGCATTTCAAATTTTGGGAACAGTGAAATCCCTTTCAGGTTCTCTTTAGTTGGAATTCAGGGAAAGGTTGGAAAAGGACAGTAAAACAGTTACATAAAGAGGTAAGATCATAAGAGTCCAGTACAATGTATATTTATATACGGGCATGAATCGTGATATGACAGGTATATTATATTTGAAAGATTTCAGGATCTAAGAAGAGCAATTGGAGATGGATGGTCTGGACATGTCCTTCGTACACTCCATGTCGCCATGGGACAGTCATTTGGCAAAATTTTCCGGAAGCCCTTTGCGTTATGTGGCTTTGTGGGGTATGTGTATATATATATATATATATATATATATATATATATATATATATATATATATATATATATATCTACTGTAAATATAAATATAAACATAAATATTTATGTATATATGTATATTTATACACACACACACACACACACACACATATATATATATATATATATATATATATATATATATATATATACAGGGTGTTTTGAAATTAGAGCCCCCCTCCACAGACCGAGTGACGGAGTTAGATACAGCCATGGCTAACGACTCGGAGGAAATCAGATGGATTGACCGAATCCGGGCTATAACCTTCAGAGAGGCCAGGGATGCTGGCGCATTCTTCATTTCACTTTCCTGGATAGCTAAATACATTGAAAGAGATGAATACTTTCTTTAAAGAAACTGGAACAAAAATCCATATGACTGTCATTGCAAAAAGGGTGAGAATCTTGGAAGGCCTGAAGTCCTTTCTCAGGAGTCAAAAGACATCATAGCTGAGGCAGTGGGTAGACCAAGAAAGTCTTTACGTAAATTGGCATTTGAACTAGAAACAAAAAGGGGAAAGAAGAGAAGTTATAGTGCTGTATATCGTGAGTTGAAAAAATCTGTTATCAAGCCATTTCATGTTATCAGCAAGCCCAACATCACTCAGCAACAGAGAGAAGACTGTGCATGGTTTTGTAGTTCAATTTTTAAAGATTGGTATGAAGCTGACTTTCTCCATGTTGCCACATCAGATGAATTCTTCATTTACATAGTCAGGAAGCCAAATCATAAAAATGACATCATTTGGGCTGCAAAATTGGATGATATCAGCGATGACATGCGCTATCGCCAAGTTGTGAAATTTCCTGAATGTTTGGGAATTTTTCTCTGTTTCACAGCCAGATGGTTAATGTGGATCATCAAAGAAAAAGGATTCATGGAATGGTGAATACTTCAAAGAAACTGTGCTTACTGGTGGAGTATTTCCTTTCCTCAAAGATCCTGAAAATGTGTTATCTGTTGAAGAAGTCATATTTTTGCATGATAAGGCACCATGTTTGAAGGCTCTTCAGACACAGGAGCGGTGAAAATATTGGTAGTATCTTAAAGGATCGTGTTGAAGCGCGCACAGTGAACTATGATGGTATACCAAGCCTTGACGACCTGTGAAGAGAGGTAACCAAAGTGCTCAGGGAAATGGAGTTTGAGTCTCAGCTTTTTTGTGATTTGCTGAAATCATACCCCTCAAGAACGCAGGCTGTGGTACAGTCAGATGGAGGCCACAGAAAATAGTAAATACTCAGAGAGAAACTTAAATAAATACCTGTTCTGAATTATTTTTGTTTTTGTCCATATCAATTTTAGTGTATGCTGTAGAGGGGGCCTCTAATTTGAAACACCCTGTATATATATATATATATATATATATATATATATATATATATATATATATATATATATATATATATATATATATATGTATATATATGTATATACACACACAAACACATATATGCAGTATACACACATACTTGCATATACTATATATGTAGATTTAAAAATGAAGCAAGCAAGCCTTTGAGAGCTGAAAAGAACATTCTTAATATGCATATTAATATGTAGATTGACTGATGTTCGGGTTGTTAGGGAATTTATACGCTTGTAAGTGAGGATGTCTATTGCAATTCTGGAATGTGCCTCTTTGTCATGTTTAGGAAATATTTAATATTCCATCGTGAATTTAACTATCGGAAATATTCTTTATTTTTGGAAAAGTAAAATGCAGAACATCATCGTTAGAAATTCATCATCATAGTGAGAATTTTTCCAGAATGGAAACGTTCTCTTAAAATCCCACAAAATATGAATTGCAATTTCAGTATATTGTCTGATATTCGATTTTCGTTCTGTAGAAGCCCAGCGTTCTCATAACCTTTGGAAGGAAGGACTATGAAATGTGAAATAAAAGAGTGAAGATGGTACTAAGAACAGAGATCTGTATGACAATAATTTTACCTTCAGTAAAACCAAGACCTGAGAAACTCATTGACATTTGCAAAACATCTGTTGATGTGGTTATTGGTCAGGTGTTTGGATCATGGTGCGCCATTTTTATCATTGCTGAAAATTCGCAAAAATTCTTGTCTCTTGTAATTTAACTAGTTATGTAATATATCATGTGCATCAAGAAAGAAACAGAGGCTTTTAGGATAACAGTTGAGAGAATGGTTGTTCTTAGAGTCTTCAGTCATCCTAGACAAAGAGAAGTAGTATATGACCTCTATTGATTACCAATTTGTAAGTTTGTTTGGGAGTTCAAAATCCCTCACCCATTGGCCATTGATCACCCAAGTACAACTCTTCAGGAGCCTCTGCATTGCCACAGTATCTAGTGCCCCCACCTCAATTATTTACAAAGACACACAACCAGTGACACAGAGTCAAACATCATGTGCTGATGACAGGATTTCTTATATAGTGAGCTACGACGTCATTCTTTTCGTAGCAGGCCTTTACAGTATCTCAGTGAAAACAACCTCCAGTCACGAATTGCTCTCTGTTCTTAGATGTAAACCATCAGATGGCAGTAGCCAACCAATAACAACAAATGCAGTGTTGGACAGAGAATTAACTGTTCAGTAAGAAGGAGACGATGATGAAAACGGCCAGGGATGGGTATGTGTTGGTGCCCAAAATTTGTAGTGAGTTTTGAGATACATGATGATCTCACACTTGTCTCATAGCAAAGGCAAGAGAGAGAGAGTGAGTGAGTTGACAACATTCCCATAACCACTGGTACCTGAAATAAGGGACTCATAAAGAAAATACGAAATAATGACTTATAAGTGTGGTTGTAATTTTATGTTTTTCCATTTATTGATAATGAATTTTGCATTTATTAGATAATTCTTTTACCTTCTCCTACTGTATTGTACTTAGTTACATTCATTGTGCCAGATCTGTTTAGGTAAGGAATCGAGCCATCTCTTCAAAAAGTCATCTGTTAAGACCCGACGAACAGTAATTTAGTAAAAAAAAATCCGCCGAGGTTTCTTCGGCGCAATCGAGTTTTCTGTACAGCGTATAATCAAAGCCACCGAAAATAGAACTATCTTTCGATGGTGTCGGTATAATGCTGTATGATTTGCGGCCCATGAAACTTTAACCACAGGACGGTGGTGGCCTATTCTATATCGTTGCCAGATGCACGATTATGGCTAACTTTAACCTTAAATAAAATAAAAACTACTGAGGCTACAGGGCTGCAATTTGGTATGTTTGATGACTGGAGGGTTGGATGGTCAACATACCAATTTGCAGCCCTGTAGCCTCAGTTGTTTTGAAGATCTGAGGGCGGAGGGACAGACAAAGCTGGCACAATAGTTTTCTTTTACAGAAAACTAATAGTTGAATACTGGAATTGTTAGAACAGAGAGACGGAATCCCCTCTCTCTATTGGATGAAATCCCCTCTTACCAATGGGGTGAATTTTCTCTTGTCACATGTCAAACCTCCCATGGCATAAAATTTCCCATTTGAAATGTTGAAATACTTTGTTAGATATTTGCTTCCCCGTTCCGGCTTGTAACCATGAAATATTCTCTCACTGCTCTGAGCTTATCATTGAGAGCTGTTATTATTATAGTTATATGCAGAGTATCTTTGAGAGTATCTGTTATTATTATTATTATTATTATTATTATTATTATTATTATTATTATTATTATTATTATTAGTCCCATTTTCATTAGGTGCCAAAGAGATACTTACAGACTAGAATTCCTTTAAGAAAAAAGAACTAGAGACAGGAAAATTATAGTAGAATACAGATATGTGTAATATCTATTAAGGTTGACGGTGTGCCCTTATCTAGCCCGTACCCCGGGAAATCACAAAAAAAGAAAAGAACATTAGCAGTTCTTAACCCGAAGAGAAGAGGTAGAAAAAAAAAAGAGTGGAAAGATGTTAAAATCATCGAAAGTAAGAACAGAAATCCTGAGCTTGGAATTATTGGGATATTATTAACTTACTGAACAGGATAAATCGAGAACGACGGATTTCCAGGAGTAAATTGGACAAATCCTGGCCTAACGGGTGTTACCTGTGAAGAGGGACTGGTTTTGTGCACATCTTGTAAGCACAGAAAATACTGTCAAGAATGAGCTCAGTTACCTACAAAAACCAAATTCTTTCTATATAGTCACACAAAAATACCCAAAAAGCAAGGCAGCCACTATAGTCGAAATCAACTGCTCTTTAAAATAAGGTTTTATTCATAGTCATTTACCACTGACAAGATAAAAAAAATGTTAAAGAGACTGGGTAACTCCCAAAATAATCGTCAAAGGCCTTCCCATTTACTGTTCGCATCGGCATTTAACCTGAACAGAAAATGGTTTAATCTGAAAAAGTATTTGTCAAAGAAATAGAACAATCTTCGTTTACCAATTGTTGTAATTTTTTCCTGAATGTTAAACACCCCACAGTCAAGGCATTCACGTTTGAAATGTTAAAATATATTGAGAGTTTTTCATCCGAATTTCTCTCGTTTTTAATTCCAGGGAGAATAAATCATTTCTATTGCAGTGAGTCTCCCTTTGAGGATAAAAATGATTATTCCCCCTTTTGCATTTTCATGCTTACATCCCTTGTGCCTCGGATACTAAGGCCTTTACAGTCGACCAATAGAGTATATCTACAAGGATTTGCAACGTTTTTTCTGAGGAAAAAGTATGTGGCATGGAAAAATCCTGGAAATATTTATGAAAGAATCAAGAGATTGCTTTTCGACTCAAAAGTCGACATTATAAAATAACCTATTCCCGGTGTTTTGCTTAATTAACTGCACTATTTTAAAACCTGGAAAAGATACATTTTTAGCCACAAATTACAGACCAGTTGGTCTGACAGCCTGTTTATATAAAATCGTGGAGAAGAATGGTAAACACAAGGCTGGTGCTTAGAGAAGAGAGGTATTTTATCACTTATCCAATGTGGTTTCCGTAAAATGCACTCAACCACTGATGTTCTGGCCTGTCTTGAGTCCTCCACATGTGAAGCATTTACATCCAAGCAGCATCATGTGACTATTTTTTTACCTCTGAGGCATGGCATACTTAAAAGTGTACTTGAATCAGGTTTGAGAGGAGAATTACCTTTGTTCATCTAGGTATTTTTGGCCTGTCAGTTTTTCCAAGTCAGAGTAGGCAATACCCTATCTGAGAGAAAATGCCATCAAGAAGGAATTTCCTAAGATAGTGTGCTGAGTTGTGACATTATTTGTCTTAGCTATGAATGGGATATCCTTAGTTATTCCCCATGACATTTTATCCACACTTTTTGCATATGACCTGTCCATGTAATTTGCTGGGAAACAAATGGCAGTGGTTGAAAGGAAACTTCAACTGACAGTGGATCAAATTATTCAGTGGGCAGAACTGGGTGGTTTTAAATTCTCCTCAAGTGAAACTTTTAGTACACTTTTGTCATATTCATGGAATACATCCAGGCCCAGATATATACATCAAAGGCCAGTGAATCCCATGTGTAGAAGCAAACCAGTTCTTAGGATTAACGTTTGACCATAGGATGACATTGGATTCCTCATTTGAAAGACCCAAAAGTTAGGTGTCCGATGTCTTGAATATATTGAAAGCAATGGCACACACATACTGGGATGCTGATTGCAATATGCTTTTAAAATTATAAAAAGTCATTGTCTTTTCGAAATTGAGCTCTGGATGTGAAATGAATTCATCAGCCACACCAAATCATTTCAAGACACCATGCTGGAGGTAGGTTGACCACAAGTGCTTTTAGAACTTCACCTATTCTAAGCCTTCTAGTAGATGCTGGCAAAGTACTTTTAAACATTCATTGTTAAGTCTTCTATTTCATGATGTTGGTACAGAATATAAAGACTCCCTAACTCTATAGCCTTTCAGACTGCTAACAGCAAAAAATATTGTAGGTGCTATGAGTCACACCATGGATGTCCACAACCCTAAGGATATAGGGTAAAACAGATTTTGAATGATTTTCACATTAGCCAGGAATGAGGTGCTTCCATTCAAAATAACAACCATCCCTTCAAGTTACGCAAGACAACAATTAGCCGATGCTTTATTGGCTTTGAAAGTAATATTACAGAGGTGGAAACCCGCTCGATTTTTATTTACTGATGGCTCCAAATCCAGTGCTGGCATAGGAATTGTAGCATATAGTAATGATTTTTTTTGTAGAAGTGCACTACTTGTCATGACGTCTATTTAACTGTATGGAATTTTACCTGCTATTTAAAAAGTAGCAACTATTGATGAAAGAAATTTTACTATTTTTAGTGACTCAAACAGTGTTTCACAAAGTCTAAGTGCTTTTAACTCTACTAATCCACTGTTTTTAAAAATTCAAGAGTGGTTTTATTTAATGAATTGCAGAGAAATACAAGTAAAATTTTGTTGGGTGCCAGAAAAGGCTGACAAACTAGCAAAAGAAGCTGCAGCTGATATGCTTCCAAGGAAATATAGATTTCTGTGTGATGACTTCTTACCAGATATCAGATCACTTGTTAGGAGTATATGGCAGAAACGTTGGAAACCAGTTGGAGAAAACAAAACGAAAGAAATTACGAGTGTCTTATTTCCTTGGAAGTATAGCCAAATGCCCAGAAAATGGGAAACCACTCTGCAGTCTAAGGATAGGGTATACCAGCTTCACACACATGTTCTTAGTTGTAAATGGAAACCAACCATACTGTGATTACTACCTGGTCCCTTTGACTATCATACATTTACTAATTGGATGTCTCAATCTTAGGGACCTCAGAGGAAGCCTGTTTACAATTCCAGTGACATTTTTAGATTTGTGTCAGAAGTAGGTCTGATGCAAAAGTTGTAGATTCAATTTCTATTTATATAATAATCTAGTCATCATGTCCATTGGTTTTATAAAAATTTTGTCATTTTTAACAAATTATATTGGCGTCAGTGACCTTAGTTGTCCCAATACTAGAGAACTTTAAATCAAACAATCAGCCCTTGTATGAACCCTCAAGAACATGCCACATAGCAAACTGATGTCGAAGATTGTGTTCCTCCTCTCTCTCATCGATCAATAGAGTGGAAAAACTACATACCCTATGTACAGTGTCTCACATGCTGTAGGTTAGCCCTCCATCTCGCTGGAATTTGTTTCAGACTTTGTGATAAGACCTAGATTCCTGCAATCCTGGACTTAAAAATTCATGTTTCTCAATCCCGTCGTTGAAGGGTATCGTCAGGGATGACAAGGATGTATGCCCAGTCAGGGCTCTGATATAGTACTTGAAATGGAGGGCCCCTCAGAGACATGCCCACAGGAGACTTTTCATCAGTGCAGGCCATGAGAAAAGAGAGGTCTCCATAAATATGATCTCCTTCTGGCTGAGGGAGGTCA
The DNA here is from genome assembly GCF_040412425.1 of Macrobrachium rosenbergii. NCBI lineage: Eukaryota > Metazoa > Arthropoda > Malacostraca > Decapoda > Palaemonidae > Macrobrachium > Macrobrachium rosenbergii. The sequence continues at coordinate 881,533 of NC_089773.1, forward strand.
CAGTCAGGGGCATCACACGGCCACGGGAAATAACGAGCATCCCCTGGCAAGGATCAAGACCCACGATGTCAAAGGAATAGGCCCACAGCAGGTGGTGTAAGGGCAGTGAGCTCCAGAGGGAAGACTCCACCGAGGATGGGACCAGAGGTATTATCCGACGACCCTAGATGGTGTGGTGAGTACAGGAACAGTCTAGCCCCATGTTTGTTCAGTGACTTGAGCTTAGTAGGTGGTAGATTGGGATGCAGTAAAAATGTAACACTAGCACGCCAGGGCATGCCCACCCTGTACTCTGGATAGATCGGCCTCCCTCCTTTTGGTGAGGTTCCATTTATGAAAGCGTAGGTTCGTATCTCCGTCAGAACAAATACCAAATTTTGAAAATAATTTGTATTTTTCCTAGGATACAAACCTACACTTTCATGGGGATGTTTACTCTCCTCTACCGCCCCTCGTGGTTCAGATCTCTACCAGTCATGGAGGTGAGCAGGACCACAAGCAAGCTGATTCACAAAATGGGAGAGCTAAGCCAGCTCAGGTCACGAGTGGCTCTTAGACCTACCCCATAGGATTTTGTTTTCTGTTCAAGTCAGTGAAAGCTGTGGCGTGCATTCTGCTGAGAAACTCCATTTATGAAAGAGCAGGTTCGGATCCTTTTTTAAAATTGGTATTTTTCAGATTTCATTACTCCATTGTTATCTGGTTTGAGTTCTGTTACGCATTACTTTTTGATGGTAAAAGAAAAATAAATGAAATCTAGACGTTACAGTTCCAGATACAACTGCCTGATATCAGCATAGACCGCTCTCTCTCTCTCTCTCTCTCTCTCTCTCTCTCTCTCTGAAACTGACACACACACACACACACACACACATGTATGCAATGGAATTCAAATACCGTTCTTCTAGTCACGAACATAAACCATTTTTAGAGATCCTTTAGGGGGTAACTGTAAAAGGATTATTTAT
>NC_089773.1:885000-902500 GCF_040412425.1 Macrobrachium rosenbergii
TATTCCGTGCTTAAAATTCTCTTTCTTATTCTGCTTTTCCTAATTTATAACTCTTCTTCCTTCAGGAGGTTAGGATGCACCCTTCTTCCCTCAGTATCCTTTTTCTTTCTAGTGGCCCGGGCTGAAAAAGGACATTAGGTTGCACGTCTCATTCTCCTCTGAACTTATGACATGAGCACATTCGTAGGTTACTATCCTTCCTCATTTTAAACCAACATTCACAACCCAGAAAAAACAATTGTGCTCTTAGTGATAACTTACCTTTGTCCAAGCTCTTAGAAGGTACCTGACGTCTTTATGATTGGGAGTTGGTCTCAGCAGCTATTTCTGTTGGTGTAGGGACCCTAGTTTTCATCATAATAATAATGTGAATGAAATAAGGGCTCTGATTTGCCTCACTTCAACAAATAATGAGTTGCGAAATTATTTCTGGGATGTCAAGCAGCAGAAAATTCAGGAGAGACCAAGAGAGAAAGTGTATGTCGCAGAAAGAGGCGCAGACAGACAGGATTCCACCTGTGTGTTTTATTTTTGAGAACCGAGAGAGAGAGAGAGAGAGAGAGAGAAAATTCCACCCTTTTGATTACAAGCATCTCCCCAAACCTTCCTACCACCATTGCCGTATTCTCTGTTTCCCCACCGGAGATAGGGAAGGGAGTGTAAGGATATTAAGGTTTTTAAGATATGGCCAAAGATCCCCTCCTGCTCACATGTAACTTCATTACCAGTTAGAATTCACTTTGCTCTTGCCTAATTCTATTATGAGGACCCCCTCCTCTTCCACGTCCTTCCTTCCTTCCTTCCTGGACACACATACGCATACGGGTACACTAGCATTTATGGGCTCAAGCAGGGTAAATGATGGGTGTAATGTCACAGAATTCGGGCACATTACGAAGTTCAAAAGATTCTGAAGCCATATACGTGGAAAAAATACACACTCACACACACACTATATATATATATATATATATATATATATATATATATATATATATATATATATATATATATATATATATTATAATGTATGCATATTATAATGTATGTACGTTTATATGTATTTATGAATTTTTTTACCAAAAATAGGTTGCCTCAGGTGTGACCCACAGGTTTTCAGCGAGTGTTACAAGGTTTTTGATAGCCCTATGCTTTCTTCACTCTAGCTACTGCACACCACAGCCAGCTTGCTACCCGGTAATAAATTCGATGCGTGGGGGAACAGAGGCACAGGGGGTTTTGACTGGACGTGTGTTTGCTGCCCTTCGCGGTTATCATAATACAGCTAGCTATTTCCTCAGTAAAAAGAAGTATATTTGCAATTTTACACTTCGAATTAAGAGCCTGAGCATTTCAAGTAACTGGCTGGCTCTTTATTGGGCATGAAAAATATATTTGATACAAATTATTATTTTTATTTCAGTAGATGAAGCTTATTCACATGGAGCAAGCACACCAAAGGGGCCATTGACTTGAAAGTCTTTAAGTTTCCAAAGAATGTTGGTTTCAACCTCCCACCGCAGCAGACGCCGCACTGCAGCAGCAACTGATCATGATATGAGCCAGTGATTTTTCATTGGCCGGGGGGAGACGCGAACCCGCCACATCTGAGTGGACATACCGCGACACTAACCACTAGGTGGATCTTCTGTTGGATAATGACCGTGTTTGGAGCCATGCACCGAGGACTGAGATGCCTGTTTACCTGCCCTTTCTGTCGTAAATAAGATGAAATGCGTGCTACCTGTGACTTCCAGAAGGAAGAGCATGACAAATTGATATTAATTAATGTCAATCAAAAAGAGAGTGTATGCATATAAGGTTCATCATAATTAGGGGAAACAATGAAATATGGCCGAAGAAATTATATTGATTAAAAGAACAGAGTTTAGGAGGGAACCAGAATGATTAATGCCAACATTTTAAACAGAAACAGGCGGTATCCTAACCTAGATGACAGAAGGAACAAGAAGCATCCTTTTAGCAGTCGAGCTCAGAAAACAGGGCCACTAGCGAGCCACAGTTTTTGACTGATACGACCTTGTGTCTAAGCTTGCCATATTACTCAACAAAAATCAACTGATCATCATTTTTAACATTTGTATATCTATTTTAAGAAGGCAGTGTTTAAAAATTGAGGAATATATAGACACCTATAGGCTTGGAGTATTAGGAATTATAGCGGTCTTACGAACTTTCAAAATAGGATGAATTTATATCATTATTCACAGATTAGGATTTCAGTATACATGTGGCAAGGTCCAGTGACGTTAGACGACGTCTCTGTAAGCATTATAACACAGTGAAGGCCTGCAGCATTGTTTTCAATTAAAAACAAGTAAAAAATGCGCCGAAGTTTCTTCGGCGCAGTCGAGTTTTCTGTAGAGCGTATAATGCTGTATGAAGCTCTCAGCCACGGCCCATGAAACTTTCAGTCACGTCCCGGTGGTGGCCTGTGTTGTTGGCACAAATAGCGGTGCAAGACGCACGATCATGGCTAAATTTAACCTTAAATAAAATAAAAACTATTGAGGAGGCTAGAGGGCTGCAATTTGTTATGTTTGATGACTGGAGGGTGAATGATCAACATACCAATTTGCAGCCCTCTAGCTTCAGTAGTTTTTAAGATCTGAGGGCGGACGGACAAAGCCACCTTAATAGTTTTCTTTTACAGAAAACTAAAAACACGAAGTTGTCATTGGGTATAGAAATATATAACAAATCGAGATGGTTAGAAATTTCATATTACAGCAAAAATGTATTGCTGGTGAGCATAGTATGCTTCGGAAAGGAAGTACATTCTTTTGAGACGTACGATGAAGATCAAGAAGAATGTTTTCATTTTGGATTGGAGAACAACAGTGATGGGAGACGAAGGGTTCATGTGTGTTACAGATGGAAATGGAGTCTGGAAGACTAAAAATTAGTCTTTGTACCCTTCAATTAGATTACAAAGGCGATGAATGCAAATCAATAATTTTAGTTATTTCTCATTTCGTAGTCAGTTGTATTGAAATGACTGTTTCTCCTCAGAAGCAGATGACAGTTGGGATTTATGTTCTTACCATTTTGGATAACATTTTGTGGTCTTGAGACATTTTTGATTTTACGTCACCTTGATCTTGGCCTTCGTGCAGGTCTTCATCCTGCTGCTTCCATATCAACTTCTGACCAGCTGCTCCTCGCCCCTTTTCCCCCATAGGGGGTTAGTGCCGTCAGTGCACCTCATACTGTGCACTGTAGGTATTACATATATTCTCTTTCTTCCCTCATACTTTCCTGGACCCTCTCCTAACAATTGATTCATAGTGCAACTGCTTTGAGGTTTTCCTCCTGTTACACCTTTCAGACCTTTTACTGTCAATTTCCGTTTCGGCGCTGAATGACCTTTGGCCTAAATTCTTTATTCAGTTAAATTTGCAAAGCTGATCCTGGATGGTCATCTACTGTACATGTATTTCAGATTCATCTGTTACACCTGCCACTGTCCTTCTATTCCACATATGATTGTATTGATTACTTCTTTCATATTCACTCAGAAGGGATAATTCGAATAAAATGCTATCGTCTGGGTCACTGCTGGGTGGGGAAGTTGGGTAAAACTCGCTCGCATGCTAAGCGGTAGGTCTGCCAAGGTTAAAGCCTTGGGACAGTGGTACTCAAGTTTCAACTTGTTTTATGACCTGATTAGCTCTGTTGGTAGCACCCTTGCCTTTCAATTGAAAGACCTGGGTTCGATCCTGATGTGAGTCAGAGATTCGTTCCAAACGTGACTTTGTTGATTACTTTTATATTTTTATATATATATATATATATATATATATATATATATATATATATATATATATATATATATATATATATATATATGTTACAACTGTTTGGAAACAGATAAGAATATTCAGGTAGGAATGTCACGTAACGTACCGATTGGTCTATCTTCAGAGGCGATGGAAAAATTCAGCCCTTTTTCTCTCTCTCTCTCTCTCAACAGCGAGTCTTTCTCAGCGGGTATCTCACACGCCCTCTCTCTCTCTCTCTCTCACGGCTTTCTCTCTCTCTCTCTCTCTCATCCCACATTAAAGAAATGAAATGGGTCGTATAAGGAAAACTCAATCTTTCCTACCAAAAATAGATTTATTATTTAAAGCAACCCAACAAGCAATGAATAAACAAAGCAAAGATTAAAATGCATCATAAATGAAGTTGTCAAGTAAGAAAACATCTAACTCAAGATTTAGTCTCAGTCCAACTAAAATCTGATTATGGCTAATAGCCTGCAAATTCAAAAATTCTCACATATTCCATTATAGACTTTGTAAAGTCTAGTCTCAAGTCTCCCACATAAAATATTAGACATTGCAAAGGTTTGCGTCTGTCTTTCTCTGTGATCACACCAACATGATAACATCATGTTATTGCCCACAAAGTCATCACCACAACCACAACCATGACATCTGTCGAAAAAATTAAACACAGATAATACTCCCAAAAATATACAAGTGCAAAAACATAATAATGAAAAGTCTAAAATGCATAAGTAAATAGCATACTGGTAAAATATAGAACACAATAAAATAGAATATTGAAATGGTAAAATGCTACATCCACTTCCCACACAAGATCAAAAATGTCTTGAAATATGGTAAAAAAAAACATAAGTTCAAAAATGTCTTGAAATATGGTAAAAGACCATAAATCCACAATTCACACAGAAAAACGAAGAGTCTGGACTGTACCTTATTCTGCCAATTCTAAGAGCTCGCCACACTCAAAGATAATGTCTTCACGATCTCGCTCTAGGTCTGCTAATGAACGACCGAACTAATTTTTGGGCAGAATTAGACACAAAATCGAGATTCTGTAACACACGAACTCGTGTGCGCGCATAGCGACTTGGTCATATGATTCGGCCAATATCGCGTGTTCATCACATTAACTGCTGAGATGATCAACTATTTGCTGAATACGACGATTCTGCAACTGACGGCTTCAACAGTACCATCTCACAATCAAAAATTCTTCCATCACACTCTGTACCTTTCAGTGTTAAGGCGGCCATATTTTCTGAAATAGTGCTCGGCCACCCCATAAGAGCGTCTCGCTCTCCTTAACGGCAAACTAAAACAAAAGCATATGTATAAAATATAACAGATAGGGCTTATGCTCAATTAGCAATGTCTACTGAACTACAGCTTAGATACTGCCCTCATGACGTACTTGCACATCTACTGGGGGTATCGTCTTAGAGCACTTGCGTGAAGTCTTACAAGCACAAATGAGCTTTACTACTCCCATAATAAGAACTATCAGAAAAATAACCACTAAAATCATTAAGACAGCTGGCAACAAATATTCACGGTACTCGACCATGAACGTATCCTCGATCTCTTCCATCGGCGGGACAGTCACCGGTATGTCTGTCGAAGGCACTGGAACTATATCGTGATTGTTATGCATATGACGCATGATTATCTTCTCGGAACTGTTGAACACAGCACGGCTCAGTACGAGAAAGTCCGTAGACAGGATTCTGCAGGACGAGTTGAACAGCTTGGACCCACGAAGCACGAACGTCGTCGTCTGGTTATTCTGGCACATCGTTGTGATGGGGCACTCTTTGCAATACAAGGCAGTAAGAGTTCTGGTGGTGATCATGTGGTATTCACGTGGAAACTGTATAAAGTCACATTCAGTCGGAGTCTGTCTATGAACTAAAGACAATTCACAACCACCCACAGACACAACTTGCAACTGGAAAACATTACTGTCACACACATACTTCTCCCTAACCAAGGTACAACCTGTCTTATAATCAACTCCCAAACCCTGATATTGATCTCCCAAAATGAACATGATCTCTAATCCCTTCCATATCACTACTAAGTCTCCAAAAGCACTCGGAAAAGGTCTAATAACAAAACTAACAAAAGGCTTCATCGTACTGACAGGAACGTATACTATCAATCCCCGATCAGACAATCTCACCCTCAAAACATTATAATACAAATACAAATCTCCTCCCGTGAACAATACTTTCGCTCCATGTAGATAAGCGGAATTCCTTAGAACATTTTCTAAGTATCCCAAAGGTAACATGTCACCATACACACAACCATCTGCTGCAGCAATAATTGCTTTAACTTGCATTTGCACTTCTGTCCTTAGAGAATCAGTTTCTTTCTCAACATTAAGAACAGTATGTTGGATCGTAAGGAATGCAATTGTCACATCAAGATCTTCTTTCAAACCTTCCACTGAAACTGACAAATCATTCAAAGAACGTCTCATTGTTTCAAAACTATTACTCAATTTCTTATTACTTTCTTGCAACTGATTTAACTCTTTCCCTTGAGCTATTAAGTCTTTTTGAACTTCTGCTACTTTGACTAAACTCCCAATGGACATCGCTCCAATCGCAGCAATCACGCCAACACCTACAAGAACTAAAGGTGCTGCTCTTTTACTTCTCCTATTCTCTAATTCACCAAAAATGAACATGAGACAAAAAAAAAAGAAAAAAAAACAACAACAAAAATAAGTATTATATACAATATATACAAATATCAACCCATTTATCCCTCAAACTATATACAAATGTTCCATTACATCCCAACTTTCTTTAACTTTGAAATATGAGTTAATTTCGTCACACCGGTATTTACATCTTTTACTACAAATCTATTCCCTCTTTTGATCTCTACAATCTCAAAAGGTCTGTGGAACTTCGGACTTAATTTATAATTCAGATAATTCCGAACATTCACTTTAACAAACACTCTATCACCCATCGAAAAAGCTACTCCCCTCGATTTCGCGTTACTTTTCTCTACCATTGCGCGCGAACTAAGCTCAAGTTCTTTACTGATACGTGCAAATCTTTCTCTCGCTGTATTTATCAACGAAGTGACCGTAACATCACCCTTAACTCGCTCTGGTAACAAATCAAAAGGTCCTTTCAACTTGTACCCATACAAAGCTTCTGCTGGAGATATCTTAATTGTGTCATTCGTCTTAGTATTGATACTATATCGCACTTCATCCAAAGATCTGTCCCAATGTGTATCGGAACCACCCACTGTCATGCGTAAAGCTTCGATTACTTTCCGATTCGCCCTCTCACATAACCCATTCGCTTCAGGTCTATACGGGATTATAGATACTTTCTTTATCCCCAACAAATTGGCAAGACCCTCTAAAGTCTTATTAATAAACTCCCTACCATTGTCTGTGATCAGACATTCAGGAACACCATATCTACAAATTATCCCCTTAAAGAACGCTATAGCAACTTCCTCAGCTGATTTGTACTTCAGTGGGAAAATCTCGACAAAACGAGTTAACTCGTCAACAACTACTAATAAATATCTATAACCATAAGCGGACTCTGAGAAGTTACCCAGAATATCCATATGCACTCTCTGATACGGCCTATGCGGTACGGGATATGAACCCAAACGACACGACACCGTCGTCGCCTGCTTATTCGCATTGCAAACAGCGCAACTCTTCACAAAGGCCTCCACTGCGGAAAACATATTTTTCCAAAAGAACTTTGACCTGACGTTTTCATACGTCTTGTCCACACCTAAATGAGGAGAACCAAATTTACAATGTACAATGTCTAGAACTTGTGGTACTAGACTCTCTGGCACGATGATTTGTGTAATTTCACCATGCTTCGAGTACTTCGCAAGTTATACTTAACTTTCCTCACCAATAAATTATTCTCCAACTCTAGACCAGAAAAAGGCAACTTATACCCTTTCTTTGGTGAAACTCCCCTAAGAAATGCCTTAGCATCTGACAACAATTTATCTTCATCTTGCTTTTGTTCGAGCAAGCCTATGTCCCAAGTGACATTTTCACCCATAATACAACACACAGCGTTACCCTCAATATCACGAACAACAATCTCTCCCGAGACTGCCGACTCACTATTTCTCCCTGAAGTATGCACTGTAGAAATGTGTATGTCCTCTACATGCAATATCTCAGAACTACTAGTATCCGAGACATTAGATCCCAATGTTTACTCTCGTCTCCCACACAGGATTCGGAATGCACTCCCTCATCCTCGACTGGAAAATATCTGCTCAATGCATCTGCAACCACATTATGCTTACCTTCAATGTATTTGAGGTTTGCATCAAAATCTCTCAATGTCAAAAACCAAAAATTTGGCTTATTAAAAAGCTCTAACAACGGTTGATGATCTGTAAAAATCTCAACTTTATTTCCCAACAACAACATCTTAAAATGAACAAGGCTAGAGACGACTGCCAAAGCCTCCTTGTCCACAACCGACATCAGCCTTTCGTTACTACCATGCGTTTTGAACTTTCTGCTATAAAAAGCAATTGGGTGTAATTTTCCTTCAAATTTTTGCATCAAACACGCACCTATACCTTCCTGACTCGCGTCAGTCACTAAGGTGAACGGTTGACTAAAATCTGGAAACTTCAAAACAGGTGGGTTCACCAAAGCGTTCTTAAGCTTCTCAAAAGCTAATTGCTGACTATCACCCCAAACAAACTTAATGTCTTCTTGTAACAAATCTGTCAATGGAGACGCTGTTGTAGAAAAATTCCGCACAAAACGGCGAAAGAAACCCGACATACCTAGGAATGAACGAATCTGTTTCCTGGTTTTGGGAACTGGAAAACTCACAATGGCTTTAACTTTCTCATCATTCACTCTGACTCCCTCTTTAGAGATAACATGACCTAAATAGACAATTTTTCTCTTCAGAAACTCACACTTTGCCAATTTGACCTTTAATCCAGCGAACCGTAATCGCTTGAGGACTTCTTTTAACACCTTTAGATGTTCTTCAATCGTATCTGTGAATATGAGAATGTCATCCATGTACACAAACACCGACTTTCCTAACAAGCCATGAAGTACTGTGTTAACCAGTCTAGTAAATGTAATTGGGGACCCTTGTAATCCAAAAGGCATCCTATTAAACTCGTAATGTCCCTTTGGTACCGAAAATGCTGTATATTTACAGCTACTCTCGCAAAGCGGAACCTGTAGAAACCCTTGCATAAGATCTATAGATGAATATATATTCTTGCCACCGATCTCAACAAACAAATCAGGCAAACAAGCTACAGGATATCTATCTGGGCATGTCTTTTCGTTCAATTTACGAAAATCTACACAAACTCTGATACCACCGTCTTTCTTCGGAACCGCTAATAAAGGAAAGTTATAGGGTGAAGAGCTTTGCCTGATAATTCCCTCCGACTCCCATCTCTGAACTTCCTTTTCTACTTCCTCTCTGATCTTAAAGGGAATTCGATATGCTGGAATATATATGGGATTTGTACCTTTCTCTAAGTGAATTGAATGTTCTAAAACATCTGTAACTCCTAATTTATCTCCCTTCAAAGCAATGATATCTAAATGTTCTTTCAACACTTTCTCTACTTTATCTGAATACTTGGGATAATCAGCTTTAGCCAAATGTTCGTGAAGAACTTGACTTCTGAATTGCAGCTCCTCCCTGGGAAATGTGTTACTGTCTCCACAAAAACTCACTATCTTATGTTCTTCCTTAAACTCTTCAAAATCAATTACATAAGTACCCTTGTGATATTTTTTCACTGAGTCTTGATAGCTAACTAATTCTACTGTAGTTACGCCTGCGACTGAAACTTCATTTACTGACACCGTTCTCACAACGTCTTTGAATTTCTCGGTTCCCTCAACAACGCATACTTGAGAAGGAAACTTTTTCTCTTTCATCGAAACTTTAACCAATGTAGGAACTCGCGGTTGCAATTCAATATCTTCCAACAAAAATCCTTTGAAAGACTTTTGCGGAATGTCTTCACTCTCTAATGACTGTGTTACACATGTCTCAGACTGTGTCTTGGGTTTCTCATGAGTTTTTTCCCTGTGTATATATGGAACAAAACAACCTGGCTCACCTATTGTAATCCCCTGAATTCCCGTAAGAATGTTGATGTTATGTCGCATGCAAGAAGGGTGTCCTAGCAAAACCATTTCACCTAAGGCTAATCCTTCTATGACCAAAAATGATTCTACTATTGTCTTTCCGCCGATACAAAGCGTAAGAAATGACGAACCTAAGATATTCAGTTTCCTCGCTTGTACGTCACACACCGTCTCATTAGTAGGGACTAATTTACACTCTGGAAACTTCGAGTGAAAAAGGTCAGCATTTACTAAGTTAACTGAGCTACCAGAATCAATGAAAATAGAAATTTCACTGCCATTAGAAAATCCACGTACAATCAGCCTAGGTTCTGGTGATTCTAAGACCTGATTGCTCATTATCCTGTGTCCGTCTTCGAACTTATCTTGTGAAAATTCTGATGTTCATTTGTGTACCTAGAACTTGCATTATGTGGAATTCTCCTGTCATATCTATTAAAACTACCCCGTGTTTTCCTTGAATATTCTCTATTCTTTGTGGCTGGGCAAAATCTCCATCCATGGTCTGAAGATTTGCAAGCTGAACAATATCTCACTCTGCAATTTAATTTAATATGTCCTATTTTATCACAATTAAAACAACGAATTGTTGTTACTGATCTCTCTGAGGTTTTCCTCAATTCCACCCATGCACATGATTTCGCTCCTGCATCATTTCCTAGATTTGAGGAATTCACATTATTCTGCGGTTTTGACACTGTAGCTGAAATCTTAGCACCTCCCTTCACAAAACTACTGTCTAGTGTCGGGCATTTTGATAGATTTTTGTTAACCTGTGCAAACAAAAAGGATTCATCTGTGTCCTGATCAATTCTTTTATCAAAACTATCTGTAATTATATCTGGGACTGACGTTAAAAGGCAAGCAAAGTGTAGCAGTTTTTCAAAATTATCTAAAGAAATATTATTTCCATTTACCCATGTAGAGTTTATCATAGATTTCTTTATCTCACCTACTGCATCAAATAAGCGAGCACTGTACGCTATTAATGAATCATTACCCTTCCTAGTTCTAATAAGGGCACATAAGTTCCAAACAATGCACTCGCGGTCAACTCCGCCATACGACCTGCATAAGAATTCCTGAAGTTCTTTCCAAGTTTTACACTTTCTGAACCCGAAACCTCGTGCTCGTTCTCCAATGTCTCCTTTGTCTAGATCCAAAAAAGCCTTTGCTTCTCTCAAAGCATCAGCGCCACCCGTAATCTTCCTAGAATTCAGATAATTATCAACTGATTCAATAAATGTCTCTACATTCTGTGTTAATTTCCCATCAACTAGTCCCTTAAAATTTGTAATGCCTGCATTAAAATTTGTTAACTTATGGGTCACGACCGACTGGGACGGCCCTGCGTTTGAGTCTTCCATTTTGCGCAAAATTCGGTGACCCGAACGTAACAACATAAGAAACCAAAAAAAGAAAGAAAACGGGAGAACAACAAAAAGTTAAGCTTCTCCTAAAAAGAAAAACTGAAAACGGGGTTACTCAACACTCAGTCTGCCAACAGAAAACGGAGCTCTGTGCAACCTGTGACGTCACCATCTCGAAGACGAAGCAGACAAAAAAATAGGAGTGATTTTTGTTGAATCACCACTTGCTTAATTAACTCACAATCACCACTAATCACACTTATTTGGGTATTTCCTTAACCCCAAAATTGCTCTAGAGATCACCCAGATCTATTTCACAATTCCCCACTCCCAATACTCGAATAGAAACAGAAAAGAAAGAGATTCCCTGTATTAAACCCGTAATCACGACCCACTTATGACACTCGCTCTTTTAAAACTGGTGATCATTCATCACTCGCTCAGTCCGAGTCAGTCGCCCCAGGCTGTCCCGTGTCTTGGGCATCAACGTTACCAATTAGTCTATTTTTAAAAAAATCGACTAAAACTCTCACGCTGCTATCATTTTCACTTACACACTGACAGTATTTCTACTTATACGCTAGCCACCAATTCTATCTGTTACAACTGTTTGGAAACAGATAAGAATATTCCGGGTAGGAATATCACGTAACGTACCGATTGGTCTATCTTCAGAGGCGATGGAAAAATTCAGCCCTTTTTTTCTCTCTCTCTCTCAACAGCGAGTCTTTCTCAGCGGGTATCTCACACGCCCCTCTCTCTCTCTCTCTCTCACGGCTTTCCCCTCTCTCTCTCTCTCATCCCACATTAAAGAAATGAAATGGGTCGTATAAGGAAAACTCAATCTTTCCTACCAAAAATAGATTTATTATTTAAAGCAACCCAACAAGCAATGAATAAACAAAGCAAAGATTAAAATGCATCATAAATGAAATTGTCAAGTAAGAAAACATCTAACTCAAGATTTAGTCTCAGTCCAATTAAAAATCTGATTATGGCTAATAGCCTGCAAATTCAAAAATTCTCACATATTCCATTATAGACTTTGTAAAGTCTAGTCTCAAGTCTCCCACATAAAATATTAGACATTGCAAAGGTTTGCGTCTGTCTTTCTCTGTGATCACACCAACATGATAACATCATGTTATTGCCCACAAAGTCATCACCACAACCACAACCATGACATCTGTCGAAAAAATTAAACACAGATAATACTCCCAAAAATATACAAGTGCAAAAACATAATAATGAAAAGTCTAAAATGCATGTTAAATAGCATACTGGTAAAATATAGAACACAATAAAATAGAATATTGAAATGGTAAAATGCTACATCCACTTCCCACACAAGATCAAAAATGTCTTGAAATATGGTAAAAAAAACATAAGTTCAAAAATGTCTTGAAATATGGTAAAAGACCATAAATCCACAATTCACACAGAAAAACGAAGAGTCTGGACTGTACCTTATTCTGCCAATTCTAAGAGCTCGCCACACTCAAAGATAATGTCTTCACGATCTCGCTCTAGGTCTGCTAATGAACGACCGAACTCATTTTTGGGCAGAATTAGACACAAAATCGAGATTCTGTAATACACGAACTCGTATATATATATATATACTTGGTCATATGATTCGGCCAATATCGCGTGTTCATCACATTAACTGCTGAGGTGATCAACTATTTGCTGAATACGACGATTCTGCAACTATATATTCATACAGTACCATCTCACAATCAAAAATTCTTCCATCACACTCTGTACCTTTCAATGTTACAAATGGCCATATTTTCGAAATATATATATATATATATATATGTCGCCGATAGGGGATATATGGTTTACGTCAATAGTCGCTATATATCGTCGCGGGTACATATGTCCATACGATTCCAATTCATTTATCATATATATATACATACAATTCTCCAACGGAGATATACATGAGGTAGCGTATATATGATATTATACATTTGTAGCTTCATGATTGTATAAAAATACGGTGTGATAAAATATATATATATATATATATATATATATATATATATATATATATATATATATATATATATATATATATATATATATATATTCCAAAGGTGTCCAGAGGCGAATGATTTACGTAGGCTCCTTTTATTTCTTTTGTTTCCGGCTTGAAATTTATTCATAAGATACGATCCACATCACCTCTGAGGTTCGAGAAAAAGCGTAGGTAAAACCGCATAATTTAACGCAAGATTTTACTGGGTAATTGAATAACAAATTTCAGTCCCGTGTCAAAGGTGAGGAAAGGTTTTGGAGTTTTAGAATGGAACATTTCTTTGCTCTCTTGGAGATCAGCGCCTGCCCTATAAGCCTACATAAGTCCAGGGGGACTTTAACTTTAACTTTAACTTTTCAAGAGGGTACAGTGTGTGTGTGTGTGTGTGTGTGTGTGTGTGTGTGTGTGTGTGTGTGTGTGTGTGTGTGTGTGTGTGTGTGCTTTCCCCTAAGGAAATGCAATGAAATGCCCATTTGCCTTCAACTTCAACTTCTTTTAATTAAGGACATCCTTTACTAATTAGTTTTCTGTAAAGGAAAACTATTGAGAGATGGCTATTTATCTGTCCGTCCGCACTTTCACTGTCCACCCTCAGATCTTAAAAACTACTGAGGCTAGAGGGCTGCAAATTGGAATGTTGATCATCCACCCTCCAATCATCAAACACCAAATTGGAGCCCTCTAGCCTCAGTAGTTTTGATTTTATTTAAGGTTAAAGTTAGCCAAGATGGTGCTTTTGGCAACGCTATAGGACATGCCACCACCGGGCCGTGGCTGAAGGTTTCCTGAGCCGCGGCTCATACAGCATTATACACTATACAGAAAACTGGCATTTATTTACTTATTAATATTTTGCCCTTCCCAATTTAGACATCTATGAGTTGCACTTCCCACTGGTACATATTCTTTAATTAAAGCGGTATCTGTATTTTACTTTCAGCATTGCATTAGAAGAGTGAGGATGGATGTGTTTCAGCTACAGATAATTGATATATATGTATAGCACATATTAACTATAATTGACTCTTAAGTCGTAGCTAGTGGTCAAAGCATTGAACGCACTTTCCGGGTAAGAGTTCGATTCCCGACTTTGTAAGGGAGAAAGTTTCCACTTCATTACCCATTGTAGTTCTCAAAGGATTTCAGTGGACTTATGGTTAAAAATATTAGGATACATATGTACCCATATATATATATATATATATATATATATATATATATATATATATATATATATATATATATATATATACATATATACATATACATATATACACAATATATATATATATATATACAAAAATATATATATATATATATATATATATATATATATATAATGTTACAGAACATTGTAAATTAAAAATGCACTATGTTCTGGAACAGGAGTTTCATTATATGGTCTTTACCTAACATTTATGTTAATTATTGACTTAAAACTTTTTATATTTTTCATATATATATATATATATATATTTATATAACATATATATATATATATATATATATATATATATATATATATATATATAATATATATATATATATATATATATATATATATATATAATATATGAAATTTACTGGTGTATGTGTCTTAAAATGAATAAATTTTTTAAACAAGCAATGGATACTCTTATCACGAAACAGGACGAGTATCTATGAAAGAAAGAAAAAGACGACGGAAAAAAAGGAGTAAGAGGAAAGGACGGTGGCGAGGGTCTTCCTATTTCGCAAGGAGCCCAGAGGGAAGGCTGTGGCCCTTGGGGACATCCTGTAACAATTTGAAACATTCAGTATTCATGGTGGAAAAATTTAATCTCCATTCTTCTCTCAGAGACATTTATAGGAAGGTTCTCGCAGCGTGTGGCCTTCATTGGTACTATACTACCAGGCGTGCATCCAAGTAAAGGAAAATAATACGTGAAAAGTAACTAAATTACTCTGCCAGCGTATATCTTGCTCAGGCCTTAAAAGACTGCTCTTGAATTTATAATTATTACTTGAATGAAAATTAATGACGGTACATAATTCCTTTCTGCCGCGCAGAAAATGCCCGAGTATTTTTTTTTTTCTTTTGTGCTTGGCGTTATTGATGCCGAAGTTTGTGCGTGGCAGGGAAGGAAGAGAAATGATCATATCTTATTTTATTCTTTTAAGGAAAGAGGAAGATGAGATAGGCGGTGCGGGGTCCCGTGTTGTAGCGCTCGGAGGGGGGATACTGGAGGGCAGAGCCTCGATTGAATTTAGCTATTCACGTCAGACCAGGCTTGGGGAGCGGGTAGCACACAACGCTGTGGCTGCTGAGACTTCGAGAAGTGAAATGTGTGCAGTACAGAGGACGTTCCTCAAGTCATGCTCTTGTCTTATGGGATCTGGGAAGCAATTCAAGTGCAGAATGCAGAGTGGGAAGAGATGCTTGTAAAATTGACGCTCATGACTTCGAGTGCTTTTTGATCACTCACTCCTGTGTCTGTAGGTTTCTTGGGTTTTATTATTAACTGCTGCAGTTGACAGCAGACTCCAAATGTTTGATGGGAACGAAGTCACAGGTCGTCACAGAGCGCTTATTCGCCATTGTAGTCTAGTGTTGATGCTCAGGCACTAACTAGACCAAAGGTTCTTTCCTTTCACTAACTTACAGAAAGTCGGCGAAGGGAACCTTTCCTTGTGTGATATGACTTGGTGGTCACCTATCCATGTGGTGACTGGGCCCAGCGATGTGAAACTTCACTAATAGGTGATGTAGAGGATGCTTTACTACCTGATAGCCATTGCTCTTCATCCATCCGAGTCTGATCAGACCCGTTGATCAGAATGTCAGTGGCTTAGCAAGTGTCTTACTGCATGTGTTATGGAACTAATGTGAATGTCTACCGTTGTAGTGGCAGTTTAGGTATTGTCGTTGCATTAGTCAGTTTTTATGAGGTTTGGTGACCATACTGCTAAAGTTCCATGCTTTGGGCAGTGCAGTAGAATACGCATCAAGACCTTAAACACTCATGTGTTATAAGTTCCCTCGGATGAGCGACCCCTAAGAGATTCTGTACTCGGCTTTGATTGGTTCTCCTGTCTTTTGTTAGTTTCATTAACAGCTCAGTAATCCTTCGTGGAATAGTGGTGATTCAAACGTTCATTTCAATTCCTGTTCGAATCTTCGATTAAGTTCAGTGTAAATTTCAGTCATAAATAATAATATTCATAAATATTAGAAACTCGATGAATTTATCGTTCTTTCTATTGCATGTGCGTTTTCATAGATATGTTGATTGAGGCCATTAGGTTTTCGCATATATACATACATACATACACACACACATACACATATATATATATATATATATATATATATATATATATATATATATATATATATATATATATATATATATATATATATATATATATATATATATATATATATATACATATAAATTTCTGACTCACATCAGGATCGAACCAGGTCTTTCAAATGTTTGTTGATTATTTCTATATATATATATATATATATATATATATATATATATATATACACTGTATATATGTATATATATATATATAGAAATAATATATATATATATATATATATATATACATGCATACATACATACATACATACATACATACATACATACATACATACATACATACACCTACAAGTTGTTCCTTCATATTTCATTTATATTTAATAATTTTCTTTACACAAAGTTATTCCATTCTTTGGAACCCTGTTAGTTCGAGAATTTTTTTTTTTTATTTCTCAAGGTTTTTTGGTGATCATAAAAACTCAAAATTGATCCACATTTTTCGAGAATGTATTAGATTTATTATTAGGATACACTCAACACTTAATAGGCGTCTGGATACTCGAATCACTGCCCGTCATTGCACCTCACGCGGTGCACTGTAGGCATTACTTAAGGTTCTTTACAGCGTGCCTTCGGCCGCTAGCTGCAACCCCTTTCGTTCCTTTCACTGTACCTCCGTTCATATGCTCTTTCTTCCATCTTATTTTCCTCAACCCTCTCCTAACAATTGATTCACAGTGCAGCTGCTTTGAAGTTTTCCTCCTGTTACACCTTTCAGACTTTTTACTGTCAATTTCCGTGTCAGCTCTGAA
>NC_089773.1:907500-937500 GCF_040412425.1 Macrobrachium rosenbergii
GTTACAAGTTTGATTTATATCACTGGAATTTTCCAGTTCCTGGTTCCAATTCCAGTTCCTAGTTGTAATCTTATCACTGGGAATCAGTAGGTGTAAGAACAACTATTTCTACAGTCTAGCCATGCCGTATGATATTATAATTCTGCATTGTAAGTAAGCCACAGGAAATTTCGAGTTCCAAGTTCAACCCAAGCTAGAAACTTCCGGTCCTTCCACATATCGCGTTATTCAACTGGAAGACCAAAGTCGATCCAAATCTCCAAGCCCGCTACAGAGATTTTTTTTGTGGCATTTCTCAATACGCAGATAAGCCCTAGCCCCCTCTTGCACTGTTTGATACTAGACTAGAAAGTTCCACTCACTTTGATTATTTTAAAACTTCAAAATAATCGGAAATATTCCACTTCCTTCTTTAGTCTTGAAGATTCCAGTTTATCCTTTTTCATTCTCAACCCCACTACCGGAAAATTTTCGATTTTCATATTCATTTTTATAATCAAGCCTCACTCGAAAGTTTTATTTCCTATTCCAACTTCCCTGACCCAATATAGGAAAGATCTACCTCTGTATTGAGCCATATGCTTCCTCCAACCTCCCTGTCCCTGTTAGGAACCCGACGCCAAGACACGCGCCTGCAAAAACGCTCTGAAACTCCAAAGAACGTCTCCTGAAATTTTGCTCATTCAGGAAAAACTGTTTGACAAGGTGAATGCGAAGAAATTCTCTGTTTTCTTGAAGGAAAAAACCTGTAAGTGCCAGAAAGCCTTGGGAGTCCCATTAGAATTTTTTTTCATGTGCAGAAAAGAAGTATTATTGGCTAGAAGGCCGGTTTTTGTGTGAGAGAGAGAGAGAGAGAGAGAGAGAGAGAGAGAGAGAGAGAGAGAGAGAGAGAGAGAGAGAATGGAATGGTAAGGGTGTTGCTGGATTGTCAGACAAATCGACAGAAAGGCGGACAGAGAAAGTTTGGAAATAGGCAGTGAGTTCGCAGCGAATTTTGATTGTTTTATCCCAAAGAAAGTTTTTTCATGGCGTTAGGCTGTCTTAGGAGCCTTGATTGTGACTGTAAGTCTGCACTTGAGAGAGAGAGAGAGAGAGAGAGAGAGCTATCGGTATTCTATTGCGTGTTTAATGTTTAGTTTACCTTAATAATTAAGTACATTGGTACTTAGGCTCTGGAAGCCTTGCAGCCGAGGAATGGATATGAAAGTCTTGTTAACGTAAGGAATTCGAGATCCCCGTAGCTGGGTTAGCGCTGTCAGTGCACCTCACGTAGTGCACTGTAGGCATCATTTCCGGGTCTCTGCAGCATCCCTTCGGTCGCTAGCTGCAACCTCCCTCATTTCTTTCACTGTATCTACGGTCATATTCTCTCTCTTCCATCTTACTTTCCACCCTCTCCTAACAGTTGTTTCATAGTGCAACTGAAAAGGTTTTCCTCCTGTCACACCATTCAAACTTTCTTACTGTCAGTTTTCCGTTCATCGCTGAATGACCTTATAGGTCCCAGCCCTTGGCCTTTGGCCTAAATTGTATAATCAGTTCTATTCTAAATTCAAGATTTCCTCGACTTTTGTGTTAGAAATGCTGATAGTGACGAACGGTATGTGACGCTGAAAGGGTTTCATCTGAAGAAATCGGGATAAATTTAAAGGGGAGAATGTCTCGGTGCAGAAAACTTTACTAGTAATGCTGACTTCTCACTTAAATGAACTCAGTTTTGATAACGAGTTATTTTGTTTAAACTCATTAGATAAATTACTTTTGATTAATAGGTAATAATCTGTTGTACTCTTCGGTATAACCAATTTCAATGCTAAATTTAAATTCAGCAGGAGAGCGAATAATGAACCTTAAACTATTCTCTACCAAAAAGACTTTCTTGACAAGAGCGGACAAGAACAATGTTCGTCTTGAGGTCATAATTATCATCATTTTCACTGTGCAAGATTATTATACACTATGTAAATTCGATTTATAATTCAGTTACACATTGTCACAATAGTTCCCATCGCTTGGTGCATATACAGGGATGGACTTGGGTAATTATGAATGAATTATTCAGCATACTCTTATTTATAGATGAATGTGTGTCTCGATGTATCAGCCTCCGTATTTAATTAGTATCAGTGTAAGGTCCTTTTGTGTGGGTGATTGCGAGCGGCAATGAAATGCCTGATCAAAAGATATTCATTTCTCTGATTTGAATTTGGTGAGTATCCAGTGATTCTTTGGGTTTACAGCAAATGAAAGTCTTAAAAATGGTTTGATGCAATTTGTCGCTTCTACAAAAACCCTGCTCTGTACTGCCATAATTTGTGTATCTCGATCCATTTGTCGCTTCTACAAAAATGCTGCTCTGTACTGCCATAATTTTTATGTATCGATGCATTTGTCACTTCTACAAAAATGCTGCTCTGTACTGTGATAATTTGTGTATCTCGATGCATTTGACACTTCTTGTATTTGTCGCTTCTACAAAAATGCTGCTCTGTACTGCCATAATTTTTATGTATCGATGCATTTGTCACTTCTACAGAAATGCTGCTCAGTACTGCGATAATTTGTGTATCTCGATGAATTTGACACTTCTTGTATTTGTCGCTTCTACAAAAATGCTGCTCTGTACTGCCGTAATTTGTGTGTATCGATGTTTTTGTCACTTCTACAGAAATGCTGCTCTGTACTGCCATAATTTGTGTATCGATGCTTTTGTCACTTCTACAGAAATGCTGCTCTGTACTGCCATAATTTGTGTATCGATGCTTTTTGTCACTTCTACAGAAATGCTGCTCTGTACTGCCATAATTTCTCTCGATCCGTTTGTCACTTCTCGATCCGTTTTGTCACTTCTACAGAATTGCTGCTCTGTACTGCCATAATTTGTGTATCGATGCTTTTGTCACTTCTACAGAAATGCTGCTCTGTACTGCCATAATTTGTGTATCGATGCTTTTGTCACTTCTACAGAAATGCTGCTCTGTACTGCCATAATTTGTGTATCGATGCTTTTGTCACTTCTACAGAAATGCTGCTCTGTACTGCCATAATTTGTGTCTCTCGATCCGTTTGTCACTTCTACAGAATTGCTGCTCTGTACTGCCATAATTTGTGTATCGATGCTTTTGTCACTTCTACAGAAATGCTCCTCTGTACTGCCATAATTTGTGTCTCTCGATCCGTTTGTCACTTCTACAGAATTGCTGCTCTGTACTGCCATAATTTGTGTATCGATGCTTTTGTCACTTCTACAGAAATGCTGCTCTGTACTGCCATAATTTGTGTATCGATGCTTTTGTCACTTCTACAGAAATGCTGCTCTGTACTGCCATAATTTGTGTATCGATGCTTTTGTCACTTCTACAGAAATGCTGCTCTGTACTGCCATAATTTGTGTATCGACGGTTTTGTCACTTCTACAGAAATGCTGCTCTTTACTGCGATAATTTGTGTATCTCGATGCATTTGACACTTCTTGTATTTGTCGATTCTACAAAAATGATGCTCTGTACTGCCATAATTTGTGTATCTCGATGCATAGATTAGTGCAGTTAAAGCGTATCTGCTTTTAATGCTTGCACATATTCTTCATATATAGATTTACCTCCCCATATTTCTGTGTACTGTATTATCACAGTGTCTCCATATCCAGCGATATTCAGGTCCCTAAGAATGCTTTGTGCATTTGTTGACCTTACCGATGAATTATATGTCTGGAAGGTAGTCGACTGTACTGAGTCTCTGTCGGCTGGAGAATAGCACGATTCTTCACATCTCACCCCAAAAATCTTACTGAGAATCAGAGGGCTGATATGCTTAGTGATCATTTCCATTAAGAGAACTGAGTATATATATATATATATATATATATATATATATATATATATATATATATATATATATATATATATATATATATATATATTATATATATTGTGTATGTGTGAGTGAGAGAGAGAGAGAGAGAGAGAGAGAGAGAGAGAGAGAGAGAGAGAGAGAGAGAGGCGTGTGTATGCAAGTATATATAGCAAAAGTTTGTTCGAGTCCGGTATTCCACTCTGTGCTTCCCTTACGGACAGTGGACCACAGCACTGGACTCCTACCGATTGAGAACTGAGAGAATTTCCTATTTGCCCCACAGGGATTGCTTTATGCTTCCCCTGGTAGTTTTATCGCTTATTCAGTTGCGCACCAGTTCCTGTCCATAGGTACTTCCTCCCCAACAAGCCCTTCCTGGTATCATATTGCAGTGCTACAAATATATATTTTTTGGGCCTTTGCAGCAGTCGATACCAGTATTTAGTTGTTCAAATCCCATTTCAGCCCTTAGTTACGCTAAGTTTTATAGACGTAGGCGTGTAATCTGAGTCTGAAAATAGTAGCTACAGATACAGACCCATGAATATCACATTTTACGAGAGACTGTATTCCATCGGGTATTTTCTGATGTGTACCAAATGTTATCGGGTTGTGGAAAAGGGATCTGTTCTTGCGTTAGGCGAACAGAAGCACGTAGCCTGTTGTTTCAGTTTTATAGATTGTGTAAAATTTAATGAATGGCAACTGTTTCAGGTTTCATTTTAAAAAGTTTGCTCATTGCTTTCGTTTAAAGTATTGATTGGCTTTTCAAAATATTTTAGGCAGATATTTTAACTTTTAATATCTCCTATCCATGTGAAATAAGTATTCCCCATAGAAAAACATATACCAATCCGCTCTGGGGTGTTCACTATCCAGTGTTTCAGTGTACTATATATTCAACTGAAAGTTTATTATGCACTAAAACATACTTATCTGTGGTAACGTATCAGTCCTACCACGTAATTATATTTGTCAGATTCACTTAGCTTTCGGAGCTTACAAATATAGCTTTGTAAGCTCCGAAAGCTAAGTGAATCTGACAGGTATAATTACTTGGTAGGACTGTTAGGTTACCACCGATAAGTATGTTTTAGTGTATAATAAACTTTCAGTTGCACATACAGTACACTGAAACACTGGGTAGTGAATACCCCAGAGTGGATTAGAACATGTTTTTTCTATGGAGAATACTTTCTTACAAATATAACCCATGACTCATTTTCATATAGATGTTGACAGTATAGTCGTGACCCAAATTGTGAAAAAGTTAGAAGACATGAAAGTTAAAATATCTGCCTAAAATATTGTGAAAAGGCAATCAATATTTTAAACGAAAGAAATGAGCAAACTTTTTAAGGTGAAATCTGAAACAGTTGCCATTCATTAAATTTTACACAATCTATAAAACTGAAACAATACAGTGCTTCTGTTCACCCAACGCAAGTTTAAATGAGCTTTCTGTACAGGCTGAGGTAAAGTTTCGAATGTTAGGAAATATGTTTTTGGCTGAGTGAGTGAATACTGCCCACTGTATGTTGGTCCTGTAGACGCACCATTTCTCTGGTCCATAATCCTTTACACAAGGAGGAGACTTTTCTTGCCAGTTACCATGACCACTACTTTTGGTAACATTCCTAGATCATCACTTCTCACAGTTTTCTGTTGAAAAGAATAATTTGCAGAACATGCTTGTTTGGCAAGTTTTTCGTCATCTGTCAAACTTAGGAATCGTCATTTTGCATCGTTTCCTTACTTTCACAGTTTTTTTTCCTTCAAAAGGAGAGTCTAAGAATTAATTCCCCGTGGTTAAGCACCTCTCTACCCTTCCCCGGATGAGAATTTAGAAGCGTTGAAAGGTTGAGATAGCTTAAAAAACTCTGTGTAGATGAAATAATAAATGCGGGTGTTTTGACTTGGTTTAGTGATGTGGAAAGAACAATTTAGAAGCGTTGAAAGGTTGAGATAGCAAAGAGACGCCGGATGTGCTTAAAAAACTCTGTGTAGATGAAATAATAAATGCGGGTGTTTTGACTTGGTTTAGTGATGTGGAAAGAACAGAGGATGATGAGCAGGTCAATTGGATGAATTTTACAGAAGTTCATGAGAGGGAAGGGAGACAAAGAATGTGCTTGCTGTATGGGGTAGAAGAGTGTTGGGATGAAAGGGCTTAGTGCATTGTGTCTGTGGAGGCTGGTGCGCTGGTGATGATCCTTCTGTGTAGACAAGTGAAGCAGCTGATGCAGTAGAATAGCTTATTCAATAACTGAGGTTATATATATATATATATATATATATATATATATATATATATATATATATATATATATATATATATATATATATATATATATATATAGTTGATTTCGACCACCATGCTTCAGACATTATTGATATTTTTTTACTTGCAAACGTTTGTGCGACATCTATTTGTCTTTTTCTTTATCCTCTTCATATTTCATCCTCTTTTTTTCTTTACTCCTTTTCCCCTCTGTCTAATGCCTTCAGCAGCACTGGGAACATTCCAGCAGGCTGGCACAAGAGCCTTTTTTAAATTTTTGTTTGGCATTTTTACTTAAGTTTCCCAAAACCATGGGCTAGTTGTTTTAGGTATTAACTATCATGATTTAGGTACGTGTCAGAATTAATGTACATGATCACATATGTGCATACGTGGGCGTGTTTGTAATAGGAGAGAGAGAGAGAGAGAGAGAGAGAGAGAGAGAGAGAGAGAGAGAGAGAGAGAGAGAGAACGAACTGCTAGTTCCACAGCGTTTAATGTCTCCTCTCAACACCTGGCAGACATTAACTGCCGAGGGTAAATGTTTGCAGGGCCACTTTTGCTGCACCCTCATAATAATGTATGGGATGGACTTGTTTGTTCGCTAGATTTTCAGGGCTGTCTTGGACAACACACACTCATATTTTCCGAGTGCTTGGAAGACTAGAAAGAGAGGATGTAGGAACTGAGGATGACAATAAAACTTGCAAAGAAAGGAGGAGGCAGGCAGCTGGAGAAGGAGAAAATCAAATAAATGTGAAGCAAGAACCAAGTAGAAGACCAAGAGAGTGGTAGAGGGAAAGAGAGAGAGAGAGTGATGATTAGATGAAGAATGGAAACCAGTTTGCTGCAGGAAAATAGTAAAATAAAGATGTGGAAAAAGTAAAAGAAATGTTTTTCAGAGGGACAAAAGAATACTTTGATAAAAGAAAGGAAAGGAGAGAGAATATATGAGAAATGATAACCCACGGAAGATCAAATTGATTGATCTGTTTATTTTGTAAATACTGTCGATACAGCCATGAAAGTAAATGGAAGCTGGAAATCTTTATTAAGATATATATATATATATATATATATATATATATATATATATATTATATATATATATATATATATATATATATATATATATATATATATATATATATATATATATATATATATATATATATATATACACTAGCTGACCAACCCGGCGTTGCCCGGAAAAACTCTGAATGACATTCGATAAACAACAGTAGACTACAGTTTGTGGACAGAGAGAGTCCACTCACCATAACGGATGAACTGATGGTAATTTACCTAAATATCTCCTGACCGACTGGCAGGTAATTGCATGTGTGGTCAGATCAGTACAAATTTTGTGACAGTTTGCTGCTGTATTTCATATGGGAAGCATCTCTATTTGTAGGCTGTTATAAGTCCAAATCATACAACAAAAATCTAAAACAATATTTCCATGTGATACAGACAATTTGGTATAGGCCTAGGACAATGATGTATTTTTATGGTATATGGTATTATAATGAAAGTAAACTTCGCTGTCCAATTCATAAAAAACTGAACCAACCCCTCAGTTCTAATTTAAACCCCCTTCATTAATATTGTGTATGAGAATAGACGTTTTTTTTAATAAGAAATATTTTGTGTATACTCTGTTACGCCTTTTTACTTCTTTCCTGTTATTAAATGAATTGCTGCAAGAGTTAGCCTTCCACTACCTCATCATTTTCAGAAAAAAGTGGCAAAACACTTTCCTGTACAGCTGACTTCAACTCATAATACGTATTTTTTATATTGGTTTAGGGACGTTTTTAACATAACATAGTAAATTACAACTCATTATCTTTACAATGACATCAAATTCCTTAACGTAGAATTGTGTATAAAGTTATACGTATGGCACCTATAAACTTGGTCAGTTCATATAATAATGTAATCATGAATCAAAAAAAAATATTCTCCCTTCTTGGAGGAATGTTAGGCAATCGGTATTTATTGTTTTGAACAAATATGTGTTGATAAAAGATAGAAATGAATCTATATCACTCTGATATATAACCATAAGCAATAATTTTATTTTCCTAAATGATGGCAATACTATTCCTTACTGTGTATGATTACATCAGCAAAAGGTATGAATTTACTTGTGTAAGCTTGTTCTTCCTGCATGATGTTAGTGATTATGTAATAAATGACGCAGGATCATGTGTAGGACTATTTTAACACCGTAAGCAAAAAGAGAATGTGTTTATTCACTTATTAATGTTTGAGTGATGCCTTGAGAGAGAGAGAGAGAGAGTTTGGTAGTGGTTTCTGCTGGCTGAAAATGTCTCGTTTAACCACTACTATGCATGTGCTGACTCGGCTTGGCTTACTATGTTAAGAAATTATTGATTTAGGTTTTCAATGTAGATTTTATCGAGGTAATAAACAATTATATTAATTATCATAAAATATGATCAAAATTCACGTACATTCTGATAAAAATTGATGTTATAGGGGATTTGTTGCTGTAGGTTAATCATGCTTTATATATATATATATATATATATATATATATATATATATATATATATATATATATATATATATATATATATATATATATATATATATATAATATATATATATTATTTATATATATATATATATATATATATATATATAAACAAAATTTTTATATATATATATATATATATATATATATATATACCCATACATGACAAGCACAGCACCAAAACAAATGAAATTTTCATTTTTACGTCACCTTTTCCTTCAGTTTTCTGGGTTTATTCTCACTTTTCATCTGACGCTTCACCTGAAAAATGAGAATAAACCCAGAAAACTGAGGGAAAAGGTGACGTAAAAACCAAAATTTCATTTGTTCTGTCTGTGTTTGTTTGTCTGTCACGGGGTAGGGGTTTGATTTTGAGTTATAAACTTTTATGGGGGTGACATAGAGGCCGTGTGAAAAATTTTGTTTTGGGTCTGTCAAGCGGTTCAGATTTCTATAGAAGCCAAACAAATATACAAACATTCACCTTTATATATGTGGATATATATACATTATTTATTTATTTATTTATTTATTACTTAAATATGGAGTATGCCACTGATAAGCAGTATGACCATATTTAAACCGTTTCAGAATGATCAAGTAGCAACGGACTCCTATATTTAATGAAAATGATGAGCTAGTATATTCATGGAAAGAGAAATGCAAACTTTCTCATCCTGCTGTCACAGGAATTACCTTGATTTTCAAATATTTGTCTGGCGACTACTGTTCATCATTCATGAAGTATTTGTATATAAAATGGTCATGCTCTGTCCTCAACTGACAATGTCTTTAAAGCCTGTGCAAGTATCACATTGAGATGTTAAGCTGTAATGCATTTGAAAATAAAAGTATCAGGCGCATTGTATCATTTTCCGCACGGCTGAATATTTATGGAAAGTTATAAACATTATAGACAATCACGGAAGTAACTGCTGTATATCTAAGTTATGGCACTGTGCCTTTATTCACATTCAGTACAATTAAAACTACTTTTGACTCTTAATATTAAAATGTGGAAACTTCTCAAGTAAGTGTCCGTAATATCTGAAGCCTAATTCTTTTCTTTTCAAAGGAACTGTTCAGTGAAGCAAAACGATTATGTGACCCTTCCAAAACATGTGCACATTTTGTTTCCAAGCCAAAGTGATGATAGTCTGAAATGGTTCTATTTTAACCCAAGCACAGTCATGAGAAGGTAAAAAGGGTCTAGAGCAAAGGAAGTCCTCGGTAACATCCTACAAGAAGGAAAGAGATCGAAAATGAGGTTCTGAAGAGTGGAAAAGAAGAATACATCCATGCAAGGAGCAGAATGAATTATATGCGACTTAGTGGGACAAGAGGAGATTTGAAGGTAGTCATTGATGAAGGGAAGAAAATGCGTATGGGAGGTTGATCAGGCTGTTCCTAATGTTAGCTTTTCAAGAAAATTATTGTAGATAGAAATCCCAGGCCAGCCCGGATGGCATTCACCAAAAATTTATTAATGAGTATTTAAATGATCATCTTAGCACTATTTGAAAGAGGAGAGTTCCTTCCAGAATCCTTAAGTCTCATCTTAAGGGTAAGCCATGGTTTAATGCTGCTTGTAAGCTTTTCTACCATGAAAAACAAGAAGCCTGACCTTTTATGGCGGCACAATCGATCGGACTTTTTATGGAGCAATTTAGTTGACTAGGATGCGTGGAGTGGAGGCTAAGAGTTTGTAAGTATTTGGAAAAAAAGGTAAGGGTATGGAATTGTAATGCCCACAGAGCTAGTAAAAATGAGAGTATTAAGGTGAAAGAAAAATTGATTAGAGCATTTACCCTTCATGGGAGTAAGTTGTACAAGTTTGTTCTGAGGAGGAGGATAGATACCAATATTTTAAGACAAGGCAAAAAGATTGCAAAGGCCAGGCAAAGTTTATGTGCAAATTACTTGAAAAACCATTGGCATTAATTGCATTATTTTGTGACTATGCACTTAAGCTCTTAGTGTTACATTGCTCAGCTCTTGACTGGTGGAATCAGAGATACAGATGATGAATGAGTGCTTTCAACCTTCCCACTAAATTCAGTGCTTGAATCCTCACTGAAAATTGAGCAATCAGTAGCAGGTAATTAACCACTCAGGATATCAGAATAGTTTGCCCTCATTCGTTTAATAGTCTCATGTTGATACCATCACCAGTGAACGAGAAGTGACTCTATCTAATCGATAACTGATTATGGACCCCGAAGAGGAGAAGGTTCTAGGAAGGAAACAGCACATGGCAAACAAAGAGAACTGTGAATTACTTTTCAAGAATTACGTATCTTTGCATTGCTGCCTCTTATCAGTTATGCACCCCCATATGGAATGTGATGACAAGCCTGGAGCATATATTAAGTGATAGGACTAGTAATTCTTCAGACAAGATGCTAGAGCTAATTTTCATAATCTCCGGCTGTGCACTGCAAATGTGTGACAAATCATGAGTCATTACTTCAGTTATTTCAATTTGATGCAAGGCAGCTGAGTATTCCATTGAGTAACAAAAGAGTTTTCTGAGTGCTACCTTGGAAACTTGTGGGCTGGGGCATTTCTCTGGTGAGGGGAAACACCTCACAAGGAACTTCAAAGGATTGGTGAAAGATGTTGAAACACGCGTTTTCCAGGTGGCTCTGAAGAGCGGGATTTTAGGATGCAATGGAAACCGATCTAGGTACTCCTGTTTCTGAAGAAGTAGGACTGTCTACATCACATGTGTTGATGAAAATATTAGCTCAACTAATGATTTTTGTAAGGTCAGCTTAAGCGGCTATATCTCGGAAGGTTATGTGCCATCCAGTGCTGTTCATGGCCTTGGCCACACTGGTACCGCCTCCAAATTGATTGCTTCCTTTGCATTCAGAGAGGAGACAGTCAGAGAGGGGCATTTCTTGGTGGGTGCAGGAGATGAGTTGAATATTTAATTCTCTTTCATGCAGCGTTGTCGCTTGTTTTACCGAATCTGCTTTTTTTGGAAGAAGAGCGTTATTCTAAGGATCTTGCCAACAGGAGAAGATGAATGACATACACATAAATACTCTGAACAAGAGAGACGATTAAAGAGTGATAGCGATAGCAATCAGCTAACAAGTAAAAAGAAAAGCACGTAAATGAATCTAGTGATGGAATCGGTCTAGGAGAATTGGTTAACAAATATCGATCAAGGAAGGAGACTGACTTTCCCATTTAAAAGCTATTGTATTTTACTTTATTGTATCTGAACATTTGGCATTGCTGTATTTGTTACCCATCACTCATGGTGATTGATATTAAATTAAGTTTTCCTTAGAAACGTCCTCAGGCCGAGTAAAATAAGCCCAAGGGAATCCCAGCGTACTGGAGTGATATTTTAATAAACTATTCCCCTAGTTTTTATGGAATCTGCTACACAGGTGTTTGTAACAGTTTATCGACGTATCCATTGGCTCCTTTTCTTCAGTATAAAGTTGTTTTTTCTCCAAATGGGATGAAAAAAGTAAGGAAAGAAAAATAGCCACCTACCAGGCGTAAGAAGAAGATAGCCACGCTTTACATCAAATATTTTCTTGAAGCTTGACAGAAGAAAAGCCAATACCGAGCTTCATTCCTTTCCGTTTTCCTTGCGACTGACCCATTCTCTCTCTCTCTCTCTCTCTCTCTCTCTCTCTCTCTCTCTCTCTCTCTCTCTCCTAGATGTTCTCCCCCACGGCTCCTCCCCTTTCCTATCCTTCCGCTAGCCCCCCTGCCTAAAATTTTGTGTCCTCCCATTCGGGGGTTTGGACCGAAAACTCTCGATCAGCCTCAATATTCACACATTTTCAATTTGAAATTTCTGTTTGACTTTCAAATACCACGAGAGGCCTCTGTAAATGTATGTGCATATATTTCACCATTACGACGGGCCCAACGCTCTTCGGGAGAGCGGACGACAATCGCCCTTTCATCTGCACTTCGTAGAGGCCGTTTTCGGGGGCGCTTTTCCCCTGTGTTAATGATCATCGTCAGTTGGGCTAAACTGGGGCGCGCATCTCTCTCTCTCTCTCTCTCTCTCTCTCTCTCTCTCTCTCTCTCTCTCTCTCTCTCGTTTACTCACTTATTTCTCCGAGAGGGGAGAAAAAGGCTGCAAGAACGAAAGCTCTATTTACCTTCCAACGTTGAAATTCTCTCTTGATTGTAAATACATTTTATACGCTGACGCCCCATAGCTTCATTTATTATTATTTTTTTTCTTTTGGAGGCTCAATTCTCAGGAGGCAAGAAGGAAGGATGCTGGGAAGCTGGGGGATGCCAGGGAAAGGGGGATGTAGGAGGTGTCCCAGGGTGGAGAGGAGGGGAGTGATGGCTTGGGAATACGGGACCACGGTTGGGGTAAGGGGAGGGGGATAGATAGCCTCTACAAAAATCAGTTCTTTTATCGTTGCTGAATGGGGTTTTAGTAAATATGCATGAGCTCTCACTTATGTACGTGTCCATATGTACGAGTTGAAATGTGCTTATGAATAAATGCACGTTTAGTGCAAACTGTGGAATACTAGAATGCATTCAAGCTGATTTTCATGAATTTGCAGTAAATAAAATATGTAGCTTATGGAAAAATTCGGACTAAATGTTATTGCATGTGCCCATGCATTTGCATGTGTATTCAGATAAATTAACCGTGTGTACCGTGTTCATGCACACAAACATGCATACATACATACACACATATTATATATATATATATATATATATATATATATATATATATATATATATATATATATATATATATATATATATATATATATATTCATGGTGTTGCCTTGTAATATGTATAGTATTCCATGATTTTGATATTTTTACTATTCTAGTTATGTTTGCTGTGTAATGATGATAAGTGTCGAAGTATTGTCCATAGTGTAATGTCAGGTCTCAAGAGAGTTAATGATCTAGATAACTTAGCAGCGTGATATAGAATTAATACCGTAGTATGTGATCACGCATTTTGTCTCCCAGCAACATGTGTTCTGTACTCGTTATTTCGTATGTCGTGTTTTGTTTCAGTTGTCATCGCCAAAGATAATGTGTTAACAAGCAAGGGAATGGCAATTGAGTCGTGTAAGATTTTGTCTCTTACAAGAAAAAGATGAATGATTTTTCAATGTTTCATGTACTGTTCTGGAAACCAACTTTGGTTGTTCGTCTTGTTTTGAGAACTTGCAGTTTGTGACTAGCCAGCTGCTGTCTGTTTTAATTTTGTTGAGATTTCGTTAAGAGAATCGTCCCATACGATTTTCTGCTCGAGTCACGTATACTTTTTTGAGAGTAAATTCACATGTCTCGGTCGATTATGTCATGTTTTGTAAGAATACAATGCTCTGATCACGTATTGTTCTAAGGCGGTAGTTTTGGTCCCAAAACGTTTTTCTCAAGAAGTGGTGTCATCTGATTGTTCCATTTCCTACAGGAATCCTAAAGTTTGTTCATTCTGATTTTAGAGACTGTTCATGAGGTTCTCTCTCTCTCTCTCTCTCTCTCTCTCTCTCTCTCTCTCTCTCTCTCTCTCTCTCTCTCTCTCTCTCTCTCTCTCTTCAAAAGAGAGAAATTATTAACGTAAAATATTTGTGTGGTCACTGATATTAGTCTTAGTTTTCGAGATTTGAATGTAGGAATGTGTGTAATAGCGCCTAACAAAAAAGTGTGTTTTGTGAATCTCAGGCAGCTGCATTTCAAGTGATTTTGCGAAAGTTTTCACAAGCTTGTGTAAGGTAAAGTGAATTTTACTTATTATTAACTTGGTATAATAAGGTATAATAGGGAAATTTTGCCTTAGTGAAATTATTATTGGTAAATCTTTCGTGTATTTTTGTGTGTTATTGTGTTTGCAATTTTTCACACTTTATATATTGGTGATTTAACATTTATTTACTAAGCATTTAAATATTTCTTGATAATTTGACATTGCATACTTGATTTAATTTTCATTTACTAAGATTTTCTTTTCAAATCTTAAGTAATTCTTAATAGTATAAATTTTGCTTGATTAATTTAATTACTTGATAAAGATTTTGTGATTTAATGTTTAATAATTTCACTCAAGAATTAATTAAATTTTGTGTTGTTTTCAAGTAATAGTAAATTTTTCAGATTTTGAATTCTATTTGTGAATTTTTAACGTAAAAATAAATTTTTGAATTTAAAGTTTTTCAAAAAACCATGTTTCATTTGTTTACCACCAGTGAATAGGATTAGTTTTGTGCATAAGGCAAAGTGATAAACATGTTTTGTTCCTTTAGTTTTGCTGAAGTGAATTAAGACCAGGGAAGCAGTTAAAGTTGTTTGATGGGGTGATGCCCTTTTGCTCTAGTATATTTCTTGTTTAATTGTTGATACCTCACACTTGATTTGATAAACTTAGTTTGATTTTTCACATGATTAATAAACTTTTTAAGGGATCACCGTTACCTTTAGAGTACTCAATCGTAATTTTTATTGTTAGGAGAGTTCAGGTATCTGGCTGAAGTGAGATAAATTTTTTGAATTCTGTGATTAGTAGTGTAATAACCAGGTACTTGAACCACATCGTGACAGTATACATACATACATACATACATACATACATACATACATACATACATACATACACCGTTTTTCCTTGAAGGGTATGGAGCCAGAGGTTCTGATGCATGTGGTTTTAAAGTTTGAATTTGGCAATGATAAGTGCATTTCTTTTCTTCTAGAACCACCCCCCAATAAGGGGAAATAAGATTTAATGTAGAACAAAAAATTGGTTCAGGTAAAAAAAGAGGGGAATATAAGATATTGTTGAAAAGTGTCATTCCGAAAGTTTGGGAAAACACTGCCTGTATGAAGCAGAACAGAAGTGGTGCTGAAACGCCAAGATCTTACTACCCATGAAGCATTTGGAACCGTTCTAGATGGTGTGCGAGGGATAGAGGTCAGTGTGCTACTGCTGCTGAACTGCCTTGGAAGGTTTATAAACAAACTTGCCGATATGTGTGCGTGTATATATATATATATATATATATATATATATATATATATATATATATATATATATATATATATATATATATATGTTACACGGAACAGATCAACACTTGTTTTAGAAGTGTACGTAGCGTGATCTTAGCGATCTAACTTCAGGAAAAAGACGTAAAAAGGTTCGACCCTGATCTCACTTGCACTTTTTCCCCCTCTCTCTCTCTCTCTCTCAGCCTCTCTCTCTCTCACCGTTTACCGATTCTCTCTCTCTCTCTCCGACCTCACTCATTCTCACAAGTAATTAAATGGACTATTTAAAGAAACACAATCTTTCCAACAAAAATAGGTTTATTATTCAAATAACCCAACAAGAAATAAATAAAACAAAGCAAAGATTAAAATGCATAATAAATGAATTATCGAGTCAGATAACTAAACTCTAAATTGCGAAGCACTTCTGACTAAAGAAGTCTCATTATGGCTAATAGCCTGGAAATACACAAAATCTCACATACTCCCATTTCAACAACTAAATGTCATGTCAAAAAAAGTCTACCACATAAATGGATTGACATTGCAAATGACTTGCATATGTCCTCTTTATCAAACCACCCAGCTATTTCCACAAGTCCACCATGTTATTCCCACAAGTCCACAGACATCTGTCGAAAGAATTAAATATGATAGAAAACTCACAAAAATACATGAAATACAAAACACAATAATGGAAAGTGTAAAATGCATAGCCAAGATATGGCAAACGTAACATAACAAAATAATAATATAAAAGAGGTATGAATATTCATATTAAATTTCCCACACCAGTTCATAAGTTCATAATGATTAGAAAGTCATGGTAAAAATCACAAGTTCAATTTTCTCCCATAAAAACAGAGATTTGAGACTCTACCTTATCTGCTGATTTTCAAAGCCTGGAACCACTTCAAAGTTATGACTGGATAACTGCAGTTCTATCACGTTAATGAACGATCAAACTTACTTTTAGGGCAGATTTTGGCATAATCTAGATCAAAGTAACGCACGTACTCACGAATATACATAGCGCTTCGGAGATCACCTGATCTCCAATATTGCTGAGCTTCTCACGCAAAGAGCTGAGGAATCAAACTATGCACTGTTTCAGCAATCTTGCATCGAATCTCTCGACCTAGTCCGCTCTCACTCCAAACCTTCCACGATAACATCTTAAAGCATTGAAGCTATGAAATGCATATATGTGTCCTTTAAATTATATATATATATATATATATATATATATATATATATATATATATATATATATATATATATATATATTATATATGTATATATATATATATATATATATATATATATATATATTATATTTATATATATTGTAATATTGTATATATATATATATATATATATATATATATATATATATATATATATATATATATATATATATATAACACACATGCATACATACATACATGCATATACATACTTACATACACCTCTGGGAAATGAACGACTAGATGTAAATCCTGATCGGTTTGGGCTCTCTATCTGAACCACGTTCATTTTCGGAGGAAAATTGCTTAGATAGAAAGTCGAGAACGGTCAGGATTTACAACCAGTTTTTCATTTCACGTAATCACAGTTTTTCGTATATGGAAGAACTTAACTGTCCTTTGTCATTTGGGATGATTTAGACAAAAATTCATTTCATCCTGTTTTGTGTAGAATTGTCATTGTCTTCATCCTTTATGTCCATACTGTAGCCATAGCTGTAAGTTAATTCCTGACGAGCATCTAATGCATTGGTTCTCAACCAGGGGGGATTTTCAGAGTTTCAGGGGGGGAATTGTGACCTCATACTGGCAGGCTCAAACTGGCTCTAGGGCCATACCAAATGGAGCGTGCATCGGTTCGCACTACTGAGAGGTCACGCTGCGCTTTCTCTCCGCTAGCTTCTGTGTTTGTGTTAGTATTTTGTTGCATATTTGGAATGCACCTTTTGAGGCAGACAATTTTGGAAAGGGGTGGGGGCCGCCTGGTGAATGACATTCTGACATATGGTGAAGGGGTACTACTATATTGTATCCATAGCTGTAGTTGGATAACAGTCAACGTTTATTATCGTTGGCATCGAATATGTGATATCCTTGATTATTTACATATTTATTTAGCTGGTAATAGTGGTTAGTGTCGTGGCATGCCACTCAGATGTGGTGGGTTCTCGTCTCCCCCTGGGTAATGAAAAATCTCTGGCTCTGTATCATGATCAGTTACTGCGGCGGTGTGGGCCTGCTCCAGTGGGAGGTTGAAACCAACATTCTTTGGAAGCTTCAAGAATTTCAGGTCAATGGCCCCTTTGGTGTGCTTGTTCCATGTGAACAGGTTTCATCTACTGAAATAATAATAATAATAATAGTCTGAATCAAGACACATTGAGATTTTGACGTTTAGACTTATGTAATATCACAGTCCAAGAAATCTTTGCTGATATATAATTATTTCTGAGACATTTTATCACAGGCTGTCGATTTAATACTTGGACTACTTTTATGTAGAATTTATGTATAGATTCAGATCGTGGCACGGATTTTTTTCAATTGAAATAACAATCTCCAGACTCAAATGTAGATAAATTTCTGAAATAATTTCGTATCCAGAGCCAGAACTGGATTTCTGTCGTAAGTCTCATAGAGATCCAGATCCCACTCAGGTTTGGTATCTAAACCAATAATTGGATGTGGATCCTGGCAGAGAATCTATATATAATGCTAAAACTCTGAAGCATTTGTTTGTTTGCACACCAGAAGTTAAACGGGGCTGGTGCTGCCGTAGACTTCGTCTTCTCCCTATTCCTCAACCTCCCATTCCACCTCTCCTACCCCTTCCTTTCCCTTTCCCCCTCTTCCTCCCTGCCCATTCCCCCCTCTTTCTCCCCTCCCTTTCCCCTTCCCCTCTTCCTCCCCACCCCTTCCCCTCTTTCTCCCCCTCCCCCCTTTTCCCCCCTCCCTCTTTCTCCCCCTCCCCTTTCCCCCTCTTTCTCCCCCTCCCCTTTCCCCTCCTACCCCCCTTCACCTGCTCCCCTTCACCTCCCCTTCCCTCCTCCCCTTCCCCTTCCCCATCCCCTCCCTTCCCTTCCCCATCCCATTAACTTCCACCCTCTCCCACGCCCTTTCCCATCCCCTCCCACTCCCCTTTCCCCTCCCTTTCCACCTCCCCTTCCCCCCCCCTCCCCAAATCTTCAACATTAAGTGACCCACCGGGTCAAGGGATGGTCTAGTTTCATTTAAAATCGTATTTTGATCCAGATCCTAAAATAGATCTTAACACGTTTATATCCAGAATCGAATTCGAAGACAGATTTTCTTTATTATTATTATTATTATTATTATTATTATTATTATTATTATTATTATTATTATTATTATTCGGTAGATGAAGCCTATTCATATGGAACAAGCCCACCAAAGGGGCCATTGACTTAAAATTCAAGCTTCCAAAGAATATGGTGTCCATTACGAAGAAGTAAGAGGAAGTAAAGAGAGACACAGAAAGAAGAGATCCCACTTATTAAAAAAAATAAATTAACAAATAGATTAAAATGTATTAAAATGTAAGAAGAATGGTATTACGGTAGTAATGCATTTGTATTTTCTCTTGAGCTTCTGAAGTTCCAATTGCACATCCTCTGGGAGGCTGTTCCACAGTCCAACAGTGTGAGGAATAATTGACCTCTGGAACTGAGAAGTTCGACAACGAGGCACATTTGCTGCATATTGGGACTGCTGGTCACCGAATCTGGTTGCTCTCTCTCGGCAGTTAAAACCTATGCAAATGAGGTAAAAGCTCCAAACCTTGGTTTGAAACCCTTATGCACCAATACCTGTACAAAAATACAAAATAAACTCAAGAAATAAAGATAAAAAAAGGTCGAATCAGCTCAAAACTTTCTAGATCTGTATGGAGCGAACCTTGTGAAAAAAAGGGATCTTTCCAAGATAGTGAACCCCAAGGGTTTTAACCCGGTGTGTATCCACCTTTGTGGCTTGTTACTGCAAGCCCGGTGGGGATGACTGTAAAGACATAAACAAAAGCCTATAAATACCATAAAGATAATGACCCGCAAGAAATATTAGTCCTAGATAACGACCCCCAAAAACCCTTGGGGTCACTATCTAGGAAAGGTCCCTGTAAATATCATAAAGATAATTACCCCCAAGAAATATTAGTCCTAGATAACGACCTCCCAAAACCCTTGGGGTTCGCTACCTAGGAAAGGTCCGTGTAAATATCATAAAGATAATGACCGCAAGAAATATTACTCATAGATAACGACCCCTAACAAAGATCTAGGAAAGATCTAAAAAACAAAAATAGATATGAATGAAATAAATTCATGTGAGAGTATCGCTGGTTTTCTATAGCGGATAAAACCCCACTGACAGGGATGTTGCAATGAATAACCCTTTCGAAAATTTCTGCTTCGGGTCAAGGGATTAACTATCACTGAATTCAAATGAGAACGGGTCGCCCTCTGTTTCACGGTTCTTTACATTATTCCCTAAAAGAGGCGGTGGTGGAAATACGTGCCTTGCAGTTCCATGACGAAGAAACGGGCGGGACGGCCGTCGCCGAACATGCTGGGAAACGAAATGTAAAAGTGAGTAACAGATAAAAAAGATAGATGGCCGGAGTGTGAGCAAGTTATCGAATTGGCAGTGTTGAGTAGACTTTTCCATTTGACCAAGTTCAATTGTAATCTAAGTTAGTTAGTTAGTTCAGTGAATTTCGATACAGCAGTTTCGTCCAATGCTCTCGGGAGTGACCTTTCGCTCCTTTCGTGCCTCGTTTCTGTTTGCTGTCATTAGGGATTTCGAATGGCTGTCGCGAAGTAATTGCCAGACAATGAGAAAATGGGAAGACGAAGGAAATAATGCGCTAAATAAAGGAAAAATAATTTGAACAAGATGTTTATATACTTGTATACAGATACAAAATGCATTCACACGTACACAGTTAGATGGTTACTCTACTGACAAAAGACTATACATAAAAGTGAATATAAGTAAGTAGTAGAAATATTGTATGCATGTCTAATATATCATCAAGTACAATACACGCATTGTAGAGTTTATTGTACGTACATGTTCAGAATATCGTGAACGAACAAATCTCCCATACATTCTCTGTTAAGGACAGTAATCCTAATCTTGTGAACGACACTCGTTGATAATCAGGAATGGTGCACTTTCAGGATCTTTCTCAGATGGTGACCCCCAAGGGGTTTAACCCGGTATGTATATCCACCTTTATGGCGTGTTTAGCACAAGACTATAAATATCATAAAGATAATAACCCCCAAGAAATATTAGTCCTAGATAACGGCCCCCGAAAACCCTTGGGGGTCACTATCTAGGAAAGATCCCACTTTCATATCTAGTATGAAATCCCCCAGATATGCAGACAGACAATTTAGCAGCACCGTCGTCAGTGGCTTTCTCTGAAATTATATTTGCAATTTTCACTTAGTGAATTAATATAATTTTGAGATTCCATTTTATATTTTTTGATATTGGAAACCTGGTGCATTTGTTATTCTGCGTAGATCATAAAAAAATGGAAAGGTTCTTATATATTTCTTAATTTTTCTTCAATAAATTTGAACCTCCTCTTTGCAAAAACTTCCTGAAATGGTAAAACTCCTGATTCAGTCGTCGGTAAATTCATACTCGATTTTTTTTTCGCGCCTCAAGTAAATATTTCACAAGCATTCAATATTGTTTCGCTACTCCTAAGTGTCTAGACATCCACGATTCACAACTGTCCATCAGTGCTACTGTTACGGGCTGCATCAAGTACTTCTTTTCTTATAAATAAATGGCATTAGGGCCTTCGGTATGCAAAATATTGTACAACTTACTTACAATTGCCTCATTGGTAGAGTCATGCATCACATACTACTTCTCTTATAAATAAATGGGATTAGGGTATTCGGTATGCAAAATATTGTATACTTACAGTTGCCTCATTGGTAGAGTCATTCAACCATAATACATCATTTACCTTCGCTGTGTCAGTGAACTAGGCACACCTTCCACCATTCAATCACGTTGATTATCTTCATCATTAATAACAAAAAATTTCGATTTGTTCTCATTTATGACCATTACATAATCGTTACAATACTTGAGAACTATTTTCAGTTTTGTCACACATATCTCTATTCGTTGCCAATATAACGAGATTGGTTTGTACATATACATACATAAATGTTCATATTATAAATGTATATATGTACATATATAATAAATTTATCATTTTCGTATAGATATTGGTTCATAAGGACTTCAAACTAAGTTTGGTGCTTTTATTTTGGTTTATTTAGTGCATGACGCTTTCAAAAGAAACATTGGAACTCGCCCATTCAAATTCAAGCAAATGGTTCACCTACGGGGAACAACTGATACATAATTCGTTAACGTTATGTATATATATATATATATATATATATATATATATATATATATATATATATATATATATATAAACAGTGTATATATGTGTGTATATATGTATGTATGATATATATATACACATAAAATTAACTATAATGATACCAAATCCACCTGGGCAGACTCTTTGCGTCGGACGCGATCTCATCAGAAAAGAACATATGATAGAAGAAAGGTCATTAATGATCAGACATATTGTCTTTCGATTCAGTCTTATCAGTATATTTTTACAAAAAGATTCTTGTCACTCTGGAATTTTTTTTTATAGTGGTAGATGTTTCACATGAATTTGGAATCCTTTCATTGATTTTATTTTAGACAGTTGGACCTGGCGAGGACGAGTTCGAAGGATTCTGGCCATTGGAAACATTCCTTTATGTACAGAGGGAAGTGTCACGTTTAAACTTAAGGAAGAATGCTATTCAGATTTTGCTCATTTATTGAGTCCTGTATCGTTGGTCACTCATCTCGACAGGATTTCATTGAAGGCAATATATTTGACCCTTCTTTGCGTTCCTTGTCGATGGGGTTAAATAGAAGGCAGCGTTTCTGGTTAGTGACTGCGCTTCTTTTCCCATTATAATTATTATTTCAGTAGATGAAACCTATTCACATGGAACAAGCACACCAAAGAGGCCATTGGCTTGAAATTCAATCTTCCAGAGAATATTATTATTATTATTATTATTATTATTATTATTATTATTATTATTATTATTATTATTATTATTATTAGTAAAAAATTAAAAAATACTCATAGTAGCCTGAGTCTTAAAATGGAGAAGCATATCCACAGTTATGTATATATATGTACAGTACATATACATAACTGTGGGTGTGCTTCTCCATTGTTATTATTATATTATTATTATTTCAGTAGATGAAACCTATTCACATGGAACAAGCCCACCAAAGGGGCCACTGACTTG
Organism: Macrobrachium rosenbergii; assembly: GCF_040412425.1. NCBI lineage: Eukaryota > Metazoa > Arthropoda > Malacostraca > Decapoda > Palaemonidae > Macrobrachium > Macrobrachium rosenbergii. The sequence goes on from NC_089773.1 coordinate 930,616, forward strand.
AAATTCTTGAAGCTTCCAAAGAATGTTGGTTTCAACCTCCCACCGCAGCAGACCCCACACTGCAGCAGTAACTGATCATGATACAGTGCCAGTGATTTTTATTCACCACCCTGGGGGAGACGCGAACCCCCTGTGACATCGCTGGATCGAAAGACAAGTGTTTAATGCATTAAAATCCACGTGCAGAGGCTTTGTTGCCTTTTTCGATGGGATCAAATCAGAGGCAGTCGCGTAGGAGGTTAGTGCCGTCAGTGCACCTCATGTGGTGCACTGTAGGCATTGCTTAAGGTTCTTTGCAGCGTACCTTCTTCCGGCCCCTAGCTGCAACCCTTTCGTTCTTTTTACTGTACCTCCTTTCATATTCTCTTTCTTCCATCTTACTTTCCACCCTCTCCTAACATTTGATTCATAGTGCAACTGCTTTGAGATTTTCCTCCTGTTATACCTTTCAAACCTTTTGCTGTCAACTTTTGTTTCAGCGCTGAATGACCTCATAGGTCCCAGTGCTTGGCCTTTGGCCTAAATTCTATATTCAATTCAATTCAATTCAATTGAAATCAGAGGCAATGTGTCTGATTATTTACTCTTGCTTTCTTCTGTCATCATCTTCTCTTGTTTCTCTTGAGCTTGTGGCCGTATACTGGCACCAGGGTCCCCATCCCAGAGGCTTTTGCACTGAAAGAAAATATTCTAATTAAAGGTCGTAAAAAAAGATGAAACGAAGGCCATAAAAGAAAGTATTTGAAGAGGCTCAGATTCTTCGACTAACTCGAGAGTGGTTGGTTGTAGAGAGAGAGAGAGAGAGAGAGAGAGAGAGAGAGAGAGAGAGAGAGAGAGAGACTATCAAGCCATTTTTGGACATCCTTAATTATTCGTTTAAAGGCTCTATAAACGTCCAAGCTGTTTTGCCGTAACGTTGTCGTACTAATTCTGCTAGTGGCATTTTTAAATATATTGGAGTTTTACAGAAGAGATAATTTTATTTCATGCAAGTTTTAATTGTATATAAAAAGACTACACTATATAGTCCTTTAATTAACATCGTCGTCAATGATCATAGAAGTCACGACGCTTGATAACTTAAAATCATTCATTCATTCATTTTTCTCTCCCCCCCCATTAACAACAGCAACAGCTACAACGGCAGTTGTAGTGAGCTTTTACGTCGCTCAAAACGAACATGTATTACCCTCGCCAGTAGTAGCTGTATCTAGTAGGAACATGACTGCCTCCATCATGGCTTATGAGGTCTAGCTCGTTGTAGTTGATGGGGAAGAGATTGTGGTGGGGGTCTGGGGTTGGGGGTTGGGACGAGAGGTTGTTGTTGGTTGGAGGAAGGCATTCCAAACCTCATTTTCAGTTCGACTACACGCGAGCCAATTTGCCAGCATCCGAAACCAACCTGAAGAGAAAACCTCAATTCGGCCCGCACAACTGGGAGGTCCACTTTCCCTTACCAGCCAGCCAGCCAACTCAGCCCAGCCCAGGCGAGACGAGCCCAGTCTCTCTCTGTGTTTCGCTCTTCGGAACTGCTCCGTACAAGTTGAACCGTTCTGGAAACAAAGCCAGTAATTAGAAGTTGGACTATGTGTATTCGCAAAGAGATTCGGTGACTACAGCACTTCGAGTGCATTGCCTTCCTTCAAAAAGAAAACTGCATTTACTGAAAGTGAGTCCAGGGATTTCAAAGCTGCTGCTGCTGCTGCTGCTGCTGCTGCTGCTGCTGCCTGCTGGATTCCGAACTGAGAGGAATGTGTTCGATGCTTTATGGAAACGTTAAATGCTGAGAATATTGTATCCTTACTCGCCCCACCTCTCCGCCCTTTGTAACAATGATGTTCTGTCAAATGCTACACCTTAACAGATATGAGTCTCTCTCTCTCTCTCTCTCTCTCTCTCTCTCTCTCTCTCTCTCTCTCTCTCTCTCTGACACACACACACACACAAACACACACGTGAATGGAAATTCATCCAAATTTCCATCATGAAATCTTTGTCTACTCTCTCGAGTGTTATTTTATCACTAAAATTTTATTTTATGTAAGAAATGTCGAACTTAAAAAACACCGACTGTATGAATTTCTCTTCAAACTTCTGGCTCTATCCATCAAAGTAATTTCATGTGCATAGCTTTGATTGCCAATCACGTATATATTTTTTCAATACCAAAAAATAATCCGTATCTGTAATCAAATGCAGTTCATATATTTTTTTATAATAACTCACTGCATTTTTTAGTAGAGCAAATCTGAAACTTTACTGAATCAGCTGTATATAATAATGTATATATATACATATATATATATGTATATATATACTGTGTATATATAACATATATAAATATATATGTAATTTATATATATATATATATATATATATATATATATATATATATATATATATATATATATATATAGAGATATATACCCTTATGTGAAAGTGTATATTGCATATGCACTCTAGCAAGTGTATAAATGTATATTGCATATGCATCTAGCAAGTGTATAAATATATATATATATATATGTATATATATATATATATATATATATATATATATATATATATATATATATATATATATATATATATATATATATATATATATATATATATATATATATATATATATATATATATATATATATGAGAGAGAGAGATACCCTTATGTGAAAGTGTATATTGCATATGCACACACTAGCAAGTGTATAAATGTATATTGTGTATATGTATATATATATATATATATATATACATACATACATATTATATACAGAAAGAGTAAAACCAGTACTTGTACATAAAACATCCTTTATTCAGTTACGACCACCGGTTTCGGAGTAACTGTCGCCATCGTCAGGCCTGACAACAAAAATACAGAAGGAAAGAATTGAAAAATCACCATATCACAAACGAGCATTAGAATACAGTAATGTTATACAAAAGGTTACATAAAACTGATAATGCACAAGCACAAAAAGCGAAACTAAAATAAACAAATACCTGCAACTTGAAGGCATACACACACACTAAAAGTAAAAACACAGCGTCTCCGTGGACTTCTCGTTGTCACTGAGGGAAGGTTTCCATTTCAACGTGTGCAGCTGTCCACTACTGCCAGCTCCCTACGAGCCACTCGACAAGAGAGAATGGAAAATGAGTCTGAGCGTGAACGGTGATCGCTATTGTCTGTCTGATCACGAAGGCACTGAATGGTGGTTTTGCTAAAAGCCCGTTTGTTCTAACAGATCTTCCTAGGTGTTCAACCCCTCAGGGGTGCGCTGTAGGCAATACTAAAGTTTCTTTGCAGCGTCCCCTCGGCCCCTGGCTGCAACCCCTTTCATTCCTTTTACTGTACCTCCATTCACATTATCTTCTTCTGTCTACTAACAATTATTTCACAGTGCAACTGCTTTGAGGTTTTCCTCTTGTTGCACTTTACAAACCTACCTCCTCTCATTTTCCTTTTCCAGCGCTGAATGACCTTATAGTTCCCAGTGCTTGGCCTCTGGGCTAAACTCTGTATTCCATTCCATTTTATTCCATTCCTTCCTAGGTGTTCAAACCATCGTACACGCGTTTTGTGCTTCGTTTTTCCGACGTAAATTAAATTACAGCAGTTGCTCTCAGGATTTCCTTTTCCCAGATCAGTTCCTTTGTCAGGAATGTTATGAAGTTTGTGGCATTAAAGCCACCTCAGTGATAGATACAGAAGGATTTACAATCAACAACTTTCAGGAGTGTCAGGTGAAAAAATGTTCAGGTGTTGAAAAATAAGAACGATTGGAACAAGATGTACAATCAAGCGTTGTCTAATGATCGTATTTGTGTCTGTCTGTCTGTCTGTCAGTTGGCAGGATTTGCTTCAGTTTCCACGAAAATTTGACCCAAGGTGGGTTTCGTCACTATTATTAACAGGAACGCTCTTATTTGAGCTCAGGTTTAGATAATCATGGAAAGACCGCCGTAGGGCGGTTAGTGCCGTCAGTGCATCTCATGCGGTGCACTGTAGGCATTACTTAAGGTTCTATGCAGCGTGCCTTCGGCCCCTAGCTGCACCGCTTTTACATTCCTTTTATTGTACCTCCGTTCATATTCTCTATCTTCCATCTTCCTTTCCACCCGCTCTTAACACTTGATTCATAGTGCAACTGCTTTGAGGCTTCCCTCCTGTTACACTTTCCAAGCCTTTTTACTGTCAATGTCCATTTGAACGCTGAATGACCACATAGGTCCCAGCGCTTGGCCTTTGGCCTAAATCCTATATTCTATTCTATTCTATCATGGAAAGACATTTGTTTGACAAGTTGCCAGAATTCAGCATTTGCTCTGTCCTTCCTTGTTTTCACACCCAAAATTCCGAAGTATTGACAAGTAGTAAATTTTTATTTGAAATGAAATCATGCACACCAGAAAGCGCCGACGAAAACATATGAGAAGGGAGCGGAAAAGAGCCTGACGTCCATTTTTCAAAGAAAAGTTGGGGTTCTCGAGTGTTAAATCGAATCTCATCCATATAAGGACGCGTGTAGGCACTTTTAATATTCTCTTTTCCATTAAATAACTGCAGGTGGGCAACAACAAGCCATGCTAGCGACTGCTAAGGGTCAATTTATCAGCCTTGCGCCTGTTATGCTCTCTCTTAAAGCAAAAGATTGAGTAACGATAATGATCCAACGGTCATTCATAGGGCCTATTTTTCTATTGAAAAGCGTGTGAATTTGGACCCAAAAGACCGCGTGAAATCCGGGGGAAAGCGTGTTTTAAGTGCCTGTCGCTAAGGTTTATGGAGTAACTTGGAGGTAACGGGGATTTCGCCCCAAAGGACATCCGATTTAATACAGTGGTGACCATTCCAGCCACCCAGCCACCTCCCTCCCCTCCCCCTGCATGCTAGCATGTGCAGGAGAGAGAGAGAGAGAGAGGTTTTGATGAAAGCTGTGTGAGTGATGGATAAAATTAATGCTCTTGTTAATGAATAGTGACAGAGAAGGCTTCCAGGGGACCTGGTAATGGCCAGCTCCGGGCATTAAAACTCCATTCAAGCCTTTTTGGGCATTATACCCTCTTTCATTTGGTTTTTCTTGGTATTATTTTCTCATACCAGCTGTCGTAGTTATTTATAGAAGTAGTGGTTTTTTCTGTTTGTCTTTATACCTCCGTCATTCAAGTTGGAAAAGGTTACGTTTCGGTCTAGAAAAGAAGTAGGTAAGAAATGCGCCGAAGAAATGAGTTTTCTGTACAGCGTATAATGCTGTATGAGTCGCGGCCCATGAAACTTTTAGACACGGCCAGGTGGTGGCGTCTCCTATAGCGTTGCCAGGCGCATGATCATGGCTAATTTTAACCTTGAGTAAAATAAAAACTCCTGAGGCTAGAGGGCTGCAATTTGGTGTGTTTGATGGCTGGAGGGTGGATGATCAACATACCAAATTGCAGCCCTCTAGCCTCCTCAGTAGTTTTTAAGGTCTGAGGGCAGACAGAAAAAGTGAGGACAGACAGACAAACAGCCATCTCAATAATAGTTTTCTTTCACAGAAAACCAAAATAAGTATTGATGAAAGGAGCGGAAAACAACTGATCTGGATGTGTGTCTGTCCGCATGACTTAGAAGAGTATCTCAAGAACAGATGAACAGGTTTTAAAGAAAGTTGCCAATAACTGCAATCTTTGTGTGTGGGTATTTAAGCCGGATTTCTATAGAATTTATGATCGAAATACGAGAAAAATGGCCTAAAATTGTCCATCTTATCTTGCAATAGTAGGATATCTCAACAAGGGAGTAATGGACGTCTGATGAAGATGGCCGAAAGCATCCAGTTGGTGACTTACTCAGGTTATTTGTACTACAAGCGTTGTTTCTCCGGATCTTTCCTAGATAGTGGCCGCCAAGGGTTTTCCGGGGTCGCAATCTACAGTAGGACTAATATTTCTTGGGGGTCATTATCTTTATGATATTTACAGCGATCTTCCCTAGACATTGACCTCCAAGGGTTTTCCTGGGTCGTTACCTAGGACTAATATTTCTTGGGGTCATTATCTTTAGATATTTCAGGGATCTTTATGAGTATTTTCAGGGATCTTTCTAATATTTCTTGAGGGGCCAGTATCTTTAGTGACCTCCAAGGGTTTTCGGGGGTTGTTGTCTAGGACTATTATTTCTTTGGGGTCATTATCTTTATGATATTTACAGGGATCTTTCTTTGATAGTGACCCCCAAGGGTTTTGGGGGTCGTTATCTATGACTAATATTTCTTGGGGGTAATTATCTTCATGATATTTACAGGGGTCTTTCCTAGATAGTGACCTCTAAGGGTTATTGGGGTCGTTATCTAGAACCAATATTTCTTGGGGGGGTCATTACCATTATGATATTTACAGGGATCTTTCCTAGATAGTGACCCCCAAGGGTTTTAGGGGGTCGTTATCTAGGACTAATATTTCTTGGGGGTCATTATCTTTATGATATTTACAGCGATCTTTCCTAGACAGTGACCCCAAAGGGTTTTTGGGGTCGTTATCTAGGACTAATGTTTCTTGGGGATTATTATCTTTATATTTATAGGGATGTTTCCGAGATAGTGACCCCTAAGAGTTTTTGGCTGGTCGTTATCTAGGACTAATATTTCTTGGCGGGTCATTACATTAATGAAATTTACAGGGATCTTTCCTAGGTAGTGACCCCCAAGGGTTTTAGGGGGTTGTTATGTAGGACTGATATTTCTTGGGGGTCATTATCTTTATGACATTTACATGGATCTTTCCTAGATAGTGACCCCCAAGGGTTTTTGGGGGTCGTTATCTAGGACTTCTATTTCTGGGGGTCATTATCTTTATGATATTTACAGGGATCTTTCCTATATAGTGACCCCCAAGGGTTTTCAG
>NC_089773.1:942500-955000 GCF_040412425.1 Macrobrachium rosenbergii
TATACAGTATGTATGTATGTGTGTGTATGTTCCAGCATAACTCTGAAATGCATTGAGTAATTTCAGCCAAACTCGGTATACATATGACTTACTATCTGTGAAGAACACTCTGGGGGTAAGACATCACTGGCACCAAATGGGGTGGGGGTGAGAAGGGGGTGACATGTAAGAATAAATGAAAACGACAGATATTAGTGTCTAATCCACAGCTTTCAAGGTTCTGAGATGAATAGTAACACTCCTGATGCCCTTTTAAGTCGAAGTTCAGGCCAGATAGGAAGGGGGCTGAGAAGGGGCGGGAAGAGGGTGACATGTAAAAATAACCGAAAACGATAGATATTAATGTCCAATCCATAGTTTTTGAGGTCACTTAGATGAACTGTGACACTTCCAATGCCCTTTAAGTCTATGTTCAGCCCTGATAGGAAGAGGGGTGAGAAGGGGTGGGAAGGATGGTGACATGTACAAATAATCGAAAATGAAAGATATTAGTGTCTAATCCATAGGTTTCAGGGTCGCTGAGATGAATAGTGAAACTCCAAATGCCTGTAAGTCCAAGTTCAGCACTGATAGGAATTGGGGGGCGAGAAGGGGTGAAATATAAAATGTCAAAAATGCTGGGCAATGTAACTGAAGCAACTATCATAATTAGAAAGGGAGAGGAAGTGAGAGAGAGAGGGAGTAGAAGGGTGTTGGGGGAAGAAAGAGAGAGAGAGAGAGTTTATTGGTTGTCATTCACAGTTTTCCTGGGCAGTGCCGGTTTGTTTGGTCAGTTAGTATCTATTGGTAACTTTTAACTTTTTATACACACACACATATATATATATATATATATATATATATATATATATATATATATATATATATATATATATATATATATGTATGTGTGTGTGTGTGTGTGTGTGTGTGTGTGTGTGTGTGTGTGTATAACATAGATGAACAAAGTTTCAGTCACGAAGGAAAGTGAAACAATGGGGATGCTAAGTACTTGCTGTGGCCATATCTTGGTAATAATATGAAAATACTTAGCATCTCCATTGTTTCATTTACCTTCATGGCTGAAACTTGTTAGTATAATCATCACGTTTTTTCTTTCTCGTGATTTAAAATTAAACATTATATATATATATATATATATATATATATATATATATATATATATATATATATATATATATATATATATATATATATATATATATATATATATATATATATGGTTTTGTTTTATATATATACATTGTTATATTTACCTGTTCTCCATTATTTTTATATATTCCTCTATTTTTTTATATATAGATTTCAGGCATGCATCTGGTTCTAGGAGGAGAACACTGCAGTATTTATATATATATTGGTTGTCAGCAGTAGCAGAGGTTGTCCGCTAATGGTTTTTGATGGTTTTTTTGTTTTCAGAACATACATTGCTTGGTTTTGTTTACCTGTTCTCCATTATTTTGTGTAGGGGAGGCGAGGTGTCATTCCTCTGTTTTTTTTTAAAGGCAGTCAGATTTCAGGCAGCTCACCATCTGGTTCTAGGAGGAGAACACTGCAGTGGAGGATTTCAAGTATTATGGGTTGTGGTTGTTTACTCCTGTTTTTGATCGTGATGGCAGCAAGTTAGCAGTAATGTTATGTTGTCAGCTAATGGTTGTTTTTGGAAGTAGCTGGCGATGGTTTTCTGCAGACAGTGGAGGAGGACCTTGACCTAGCTCCGGAGCAGATGGCATCGGCATGGAAGTGAGCGATGGTGGCTCCTGAGGGTTTTGTTCCCGAAGAGGAGTGGGAGACTCGTGTGTGTTCCCCAGTTTTTACAGAAGAAGGTGTTCTTCTGTGGCAGCTGAGAAGCTGTGGTCGACATGGAAGTGTTCAATAGTCGTCCTTGTGGTTCTTAAAGTGTCTCTCTCCGTGCATCTCAAGAGTGGATCTTTTACGATTCTTATGGTTGTCATTAATATATGACAAGGTTATTATTTTGATCGTTAATATATGACAGTTATGGTTGTCATTAATATATGACGAGGTTATTATGGGTTGGAGTTAGTATGACTCCTGTTTATTTATGATCGTTGTTATTGATGAAGCAAGTGTGGCTCATGTTATTATTGTGTAATGTTATGTATGTCTGTTATTATTGACTGCATTACCGCTGCTTTGAATTTATTTTTATAAATGGGTTATTATTATTGTGCAAAGATGTTTGTCTGTTATTATTGACTGTTTTACTGCTGCTATGAATTTTCTTTATTTAAGGGTTATCGAGCCATTACTGTGATGTTTAAAGGTATTATTGATTTTTTTTATGTTTTGCTGTGCTATCTGAAATCTGGTCTCATATGTACATTTTTGTAATATAGTAATGATAATAAATTAAGTTTTAAGGTAATTTGAGCATTTTCTTTGGCTCCCTTCTCCTTCAGATTGTCACAGTCCTTCAGACCTCTCCTAGTCCCCAGTACTTAAGATCTTATTTTTAAAGAACCTGACGGTCCCACAGAAACAGGGGTCTGTTACAATATATATATGTATTAATTGTATATATATATTTATATTTATATCTATTTTTATATATATTATATATATATATATATATATATATGTGTTTTATACGTGGTTCAAATATATATTTTGAAAATATGAGACCAGATTTCAGACAGCAGAGCAAAACATAAAAAAATCAATATTAACAATAAGATTTAAACAGCACAATAATGGCTGCCGATAACCTTAATTTAAATAAAGAAAATTCATACATACACAGCAAAACATAAAAAAATCAATATTAACTTTAACAGTACAATACATATAAATATATATATATATATATATATATATATATATATATATATATATATATATATTTTTTTGAGGTGGTGTGGCCATGTGAAAATCATGATAATCAATTCATTAGTGATAGGAGGAAGGATCAGAGTAAGTTGTAGAAAGGCTTGGATAGATGGCTTGAAAGAAGTTTCGTGAAGGAATACATCAATATCCAGGAGATGGAGAGTGCTGGCAAGATGGAGCCGAATGGGGGTTGTTGTTCCACTCACCTCTTGTGGATCTCCTGTGTGTCTGTGGAAGTTCTCTGCACAGGAGCTTCATCCACGATTAGCAGTATAAATTGGGCAGCTACCGTTGTTGTTTTATCTCTGGTGTCACACCGTTATGGTGAACTACTTAATATTTATAAATTATATATCTCTATCTATCTATCTATATATATATATATGTATGTATATATATATATATATATATTTATATATATATATATATATATATATATATATATATATATATATATATAAATTTAATATAAATTTGATGTGTGGTGTGTGTGTGTGTAGATAAATAGTTTTTAAATATTAAGTAGTTCACCATAACTACTTTATATAATATTTATACTATTCTTACATACACGTATATATGTATGAATATTATATATATATGTGTGTGTGTATACATATATATACATATATATATATATATATATATATATATATATATATATATATATATATATAATGTTTGTATGTGTTTACTCCATAACATATACGCCAGTAAAAAACATTTTAATTCATGACGCGACAATGTATCTGACTATTTCTTTGGATTTATTATTTAAATCCTTGATGAAACGTAAACAGTAACAGTAAGTCAATTATAGCCAGAATATTTTGTTCAATCAACGAGGTAGAGAAGCCGCTGTCGGTATCCCATGGTTATAATTGTCCTCATATTATGAATCCTTATGACGTATGCCGTTTTCATGATTCAGTCAAATGTCAGTTCTGTTAGATTGTGTTTTCTTTCAAATTCATTTGTTCATGATTACTTGTCCTGCTTGATCAGTACTTAGTGTAGAACAACATTTTATTTCATTTTCAGTGAGAGGAGGCCCTCTTGATATCAGTTTCTTGTTGATAGCCAGAATGCCCTATTGATGAAAGCTTCAATGAAACATGCATTGCTTCCAGTTGAAACCTTCAGTGGTAAATGCTTTCAGTTTTTAGTTTTTCGTTGTAGAGGCTGAGGTAATTTTTCACCAGGTTGTACATTTTCTTCTCGGTAATTACAGATGTTGAATCAGCGGCTCATGATGGTAGATTAAGATTTTTGGATAAAGCAATCGTATAAATGGTCCCAATTTTTTTTATAGCACATTATTCAGGATGTCTTTCTGAAGACTGCCGGCCACGTATGTAGTCGTATAACTACTTTTTATGAAGAGGGAGCACGCTGGCAAGGCCAAATGAAACGTCTGCCGGGAATAATTTTGCATTCTGCAGATTTCATTTTTAAATTCCATGTAAAAAGGAAATTGCCTTGAAATTATTTTGAAGTCTTCATACTCCTTTTCAAAGCCCTCTTGAAGACATCGTCTGATATTCTTATACAGTGCTACTGGTGCGGTAGAAAAAAAGATAAATTGTACCAAATCGAACGTCATCGTAACTTAAAAGTTTTATTTCTTATCTCACTGTAAGCCCCTTTCACCGTGTGATAGATGACCTGTCAAACTTTTATTCAGGCGCTTCTTCTCGCACTGACGATAATTCTATTCACCGGGATCTAGACCCATTTCACTGAGAGAATTTCTCTGCACTTTGTTGTTGTTTTTATTATTATTATTATTATTATTATTATTATTATTATTATTATTATTATTATTCATAATAATAATGAAGAGCAACCTGACAAATATTAACACCTCAACATAATAATAGTAATAATAATAATAATAATAATAATAATAATAATAATAATAATAATAATAATAATAATAACAAATAATAAAGAGCAAAAGAATAATAAAATATAATAATAATAATAATAATAATAATAATAATAATAATAATAATAAAGTGCAAAATGACAAATATTAACACATCAACATTCAAAGAAGCACATTTATGGAAGGACCTTCACATAGAATACGTTTATTTATTTTTTTTAAGGTGACCAGTGATACTGGAATTGAAATACCAAGAGGTATATAATTTAGCTTGCATTAATGTAGTAAGTCGAAGGTTGTGATGACATACTATTAAGCAATTTCCTTCTTGGCTTCCTCAAAATACCCGAGGCATTCCTTCCCAGCTTTGTTATTAGTGTCTCTCAGGGGATGTTATGTCATGGCTATCAGAAGTTGAGAAGTGCAACAGAAAATATTAATCATTTGTGAGAAAAACAATTAATATTCAAAAACTCATGATTGCAACATAATCTATTACCCTTTGAGTTTTGCTGACCATTGTCCCCAATCCTGTGGGATACAATTTTATAGTTGTTTTGTTGCTTAGTGTGTATTGTCTCATTTCATATCAGTATAATACTTCCATTTTGCAATACAGTCTGAAGATGTTCGAAATTCCAGTGAAAACATTGATCACACAAATTTCCATGCATTGTTCTATATCTATATACAGAAACAATTTGTTGCACCATACTGTGATGCAGAGGACCAAATTTTCTGAATAATATATCGAAGAAGGTCTAGTAATTCCTATATTTATTGTTATTAAGAATCGGAACTTGAAAAACTTTCTTTTTCCAGTGATTTATGCACAGAAACAGTATGAGAGAGAGAGAGAGATAGTCATCGAAATTCTCTCATTCAACCTCTTCCGTCATCTCTCCTCTCTGTGAACTTCCTTCGCTTGCATTCCTGGCAAAAGATTGCTATCAATCACTTGCAATCGCAGTCCTTCTCTAGCTCCCTTTGAGGAACGCTGCTGGTGCTTATCTTTCCTATTGCTTCCATGCAGTTGCTTCGGAGAGCAACAAAGTTGCTGAAACTTTGACATCCAATGGGCAATAAAACTTTAAAATTTTAGATGGCTGACACTCAGTCCATTATGATTTTTGTATCAGGGAATTTCCCATTCTAGACCTGAGACAGTTTTGTTTAAGCTAGGATCGACAGCGGGTCTATCGCAGATGGGACACTTTATATATGTATATATATAATGTGTATAAAATATATATATATATATATATATATATATATATATATATATATATATATATATATATATATATATATATATATATATATATATATATATTGCATATACCGGGTGTTTCGAAATTAGAGGCCCCCCTCTCTACAGAACAAATGGAAAGTTATGAAGTTTTCTGCTATAGCCTATCTCCAAGTGCATTATTTTAACTTTCTATTGAGCTATTTTTTTATTTTACACTTCTTGTATTTTCAGACTGAGTGATGGAGTTAGATACAGCCATGGCTAATGACTCGGAGGAAATCAGATGGATTGACCGAATCCAGGCTATAACCTTCAGGGAGGCCAGGGATGCTGGCACATCCTTCATTTCATGTTCCTGGATAGCTAAATACATTAAAAGAGATGAATCCTTTGTTAACAGAAACTGGAACAAAAATCTATGTGACTGTCATCGCGAAAAGAGTGAGAATCTTGGAAGGCCTGAAGTCCTTTCTCAGGAGTCAAAAGACATCATAGCTGAGGCAGTGGGTAGACCAAGAAAGTCTTTATGTAAATTGGCGATTGAACTAGAAACAAAAAGGGGAAAGAAGAGAAGTTATAGTGCTGTATATAGTGAGTTGAAAAATATGGTATCAAGCCATTTCATGTTATCAGCAAGCCCAACATCACTCAGCAACAGAGAAGAAGTGCATGGTTTTGTGGTTCATTTCTTAAAGATTGGGATGAAGCTGACTTTCTCCATGTTGCCGCATCAGACGAATTCTTCATTTACACAGTCAGGAAGCCAAATCATAAAAATGGCACCATTTGGGCTGCAAAGTTGGATGACATCAGCGATGACGTGCGCTATCGCCAAGTTGTGAAATTTCCTGAATGTTTGGGAATTTTTCTATGTTTCACAGCCAAACGGTTAATGTGGATCATCAAAGAAAAAGGACAGTCATGGAATGGTGAATACTTCAGAGAAACTGTGCTTACTGGTGGAGTATTTCCTTTCTTCAAAGATCCTGAAAAGGTGTTATCTTTGAAGAAGTCACATTTTTGAGGCACCATGTTTCAAGGCTCTTCAGACACAGGAGCTGCTTCGAAACAGTGGTATCGATTTCTTATCGTCAAGTGAATTTCCAAGTAGCTGCCCTGACCTTAATGTGTGTGAAAACATTGGTAGTATCTTAAAGTATCGTGTTGAAGCACGCACAGCGAACTATGATGATATACCAAGCCTCGACGACCTGCGAAGAGAGGTGACCGAAGTGCTCAGGGAAATGGAGTTTGAGTCTCAGCTTTTTTTGCGATTTGCTGAAATCATACCCCTCAAGAATACAGGCTGTGCTACAGGCAGATGGTGACCACACAAAATATTAAATACTCAGAGAGAAACTTAAATAAATACCTGTTCTGAATTACTTTTGTTTTTGTCCATATCAATTTTAGTTTATGCTGCAGAGGGGGCCTCTGAAACACCCTGTATATATCTGAAACACCCAGTATGTATATATATATAATGTATGTGTACAGTATGTATACCATCCTCCAGTGGAGAAAATACATATGTATGCATGTATACATGTACATATGTACATATCTTCTTCTTTTTCTTTTAACATGCTTTTAATTTTTGTATGGGGGGGATGCCTTCTTTTGAAGGAATACCTGAATAACTGCCTGATACTTTAGACCCGGCACATTATGTTTCATGTATCATACCAGAACTATATTGCGGGTATGGCGAGAGTTCGAGACGTGTGAGATGTTTGTTATGTTTTTGGTAGGTGTTGTAGTGGCTTTGTTTTTTTGTATGTGTATAACATCCAGTGAGAAAACCGGGATGTCTACACGGATATATACACGCCACAGATACATGTGAGTATATATGAGCCACGAGGCTCTAGTATGTACATATATATATATATATATATATATATATATATATATATATATATATATATATATATATATATATATATATATATATATATATATATATATATATATATATATATATATATATATATATATATATATATATATATATATATATATATATATATATATATATATATATATATATATATATATATATATATATATATATATATATATATATATGACTTTTTTTATCACATCACCGTGATTCATATTCAATCAGTAAGCTACAAACGTCCTTTAATATCAATTCGCTCTACCTCGGAAATAATATATTTTCATATATGTTACCGAAGGGGAATTTTTTTAGTTGATGATAAGTTCGTCATCTCGTGGGCTCGAACCAGCAAAGACAAGAACTCAGGACTACAGTGGACGCATTTTAACCCACGCATCACTGTGACATTTTATATACAAACATTAAGCTACAAATGTTATTTAATATTCAGCCCGCGCTATTTCGGGAATATTACCGAAGGGGAATTATAATTGGTAAATGATTTGTTACCTAAGTGAGTCGAACACCCGACAGTACCCATCAACGATTTCCAGCAGAAGTTCTAGACCACCCGGCTGTCAAGATAGCCGGGTTGTCTAAAACGTCGACTGGAAGTTGTAGGTGGGTACTGTCGGGTGTTCGAGTCACTTGGGTACCAAAACATTCATCAATGATAATTCTCATTTTGTGATATTCTCGAAGTAGCGCAAATTGGATATTAAACGACTTTTGTAGCTTAATTATTGTGTATGTATGTATATATATGTACATTATATATATATATATATATATATATATATATATATATATATATATATATGTTGAGAATAATAAAATCATATTTAAATAATATCATTTGTTTTTAATATATATATATATATATATATATATATATATATATATATATGGCGTTTTATATGAAAATATATATATATATCTCAGTTTGTCACTCATTTCTGAGAATAATTAAAATCATATTTAAATCTTGGACCACGGATCCCAGTTTTCATTTGTTTTTAACAATACTGTGTTTTCTCTTAGACTTCTAAAATATAAATAACCAGCCTATTTCATATCAGTTTGTAAATGAAATATATGTCACGTCTTTTCCGAGCATCATATGCATGGCGTTTTGAACATCCGATGAAAATGATGAATACTGCCATTGCAATCAACTACAGCTCAACGTTCCTGCTTCCAAAAAATAACTCATTTCTCCTGTTATAAACTTCTCTTTAAAAATTCTAAATAATTTTCTGAATAAACATCGTCTAGTTAAGCACCACCAACATCACTCTTACTCTCAAACGTCGGAAGTTAGCTGCATCAAAGTGGACAAAATGATTTAATTTTAAAATAAATATTTGGTGTTCCAGTTCTCCTCATATTTGAGGAGTTTGCGTTCTTTTGCGATTCGCCGAGCTGGAGAGGAAAGTCTGGGAGTGAAGAATGGAAAAACCCGCCTGAACAAATATTATCCGGAATTCATATGATATTTTAACGTTTGTAACTTTGTTAATCGAATGCTCTGCTGCTTCTCTCTCTTATTTTTTAAGTTAGTATGAAAGAATTTGGTCTGATGATGTCTTGTTAAAAGTCTTTAAATTTAAAATTTTACATGTCACTCTCTCTCTCTCTCTCTCTCTCTCTCTCTCTCTCTCTCTATTCTTTTCTCTCTCTCTCTCTCTCTCTCATTCAGAGTTATCATATATTTTATATATACATTTTTATGTAAATATACACATATATAAGTTTCTTTTATATATAAGTACTCAAATATGAGGGTTTAGCTCAAACAATTTTCAGTAGTATAAATATATGATGGACACCATCTTATATATTTATAAATATCTTATAGTTATATAACCAGACCAGTAGCCCTGGGCCAATATATATATATTATGTTTAGTCTTTAGTCTTTTATATGTATATATGGGGATATTAGGCCGACTCTCTCCAAGTTGGTTGTCAGTGCATGGGAAAACTCCAAATGACAATTGATAAACTCATCCAATGTTACAATAACAGGAAAATGGACAACTTTCTCCTGAGAAATGTCCTGCCATCTCTCTCTCGTGCATAGATATAAATGAGCAACTCTCTCTCTCTCATTCTTTGACGAAATGCTTTTCAGATCATCTGTTCAGTCACCTGTAAGGGCTATATATGAACACTAAGCCAGTGACACACATCAGGACTCAACCATCAATCCTGTATATAGCAACACTGTTGTGATTTTGAGCAGCACCTCAAAGAAGAAATGCATCCATCTATTGATGGCATTATATATACAAAAATCAAAGCCTCCATAATATTCAGCTTGCTTTCTTGTCACCTTCCGACCATTGGGAGGCCTACAAGGCCAATACCCCATCAATGACTTAACATAGCTTAATGCCTCGCTCCCACATTGACGATTGAAGGTCGCGCAGTTCATAACTGACGAAAAGTTGCTCATTACGACGTCATTATGACGTAATTTAGACCAAATCACCAACAGTCACCATGAATCATTACCACATCGCCGAGTTTGGTGCTGCGCACCAAGTGATGGTGGGTGTGTTCAACTGTTCAAAACATACGCAGTCCAACCGCGTCATCTGTCATTTGTTGTCATGTCATTGGGCACTATGCAAAATTGACGCAATGGTGTCGCCAGTTGTCGTAATTAGATTGTGCAAATCATAACTCGCAATTGCGACATGCACCGTCCATTTAAAACATCCGCCATCTCTTGATGCATGTCGCCAAACTTGGCAATGCGGTAATGATTCATGGCGATTGTTGGCGATTTGGTCTTAATTACAGCGTAATGACGTCGTAATTAGCAAAATTTCGGCAGTTACGCATTGCGTGGCCTTGAATCGCAAATGTGTGACCGAGCCACCGACATTTTTTTTTTTTTTTGCCGCCCCAGGCCCACAAATAATGGCGATGATCGCCAAAACCAGCCATTGCGACATTCGCGTCTTTGAATCGCCAGTGTGTGTGTGTGTGTGCAGACTTACATTCACAATTCATAACGGACAGCAATGCTGCCCAGAGAAATAGGCTGTTTGGGATATATTTATTATTATTATTATTATTATTATTATTATTATTATTATTATTATTATTATTATTCAGCCAGATCCATATGAAACGCACCAGAAAAACCATTAGCTCGTTGAATAATGTTCTAAGGAGTAGAAGAGGGAAAGGCTAACAACGGAAAACATTTATTGACTGGTACTGTCTGAGTTTTCATGAATGTTGTATGGTAATATCTCATTATGAGAGTCCCTTTTGTCCAGAAACATCTGTTGGGGACAGAACTCATTGAAATATTCAATCATTGTACATACTTTCTCCCTTGAAATTTCCTCTACACGTAATTTACAGTTAACATTATGACGATGTCTTATTCTCAAGTAGTTAATTAAATGATGAATGATTGCATTTACAAAGCCTTTTTAGTTTATGTCCGTCCGCCCTCAGATCTTAAAAACTACTGAGGCTAGAGGGCTACAAATTGCTGTGTTGATCAACCACCCGCCAGTCATCAAACATACCAAATTAAAGCCTTCTAGGCTCAGTAGTTTTTATTTTATTTAAGGTTAAAGTTACCCATGATCGTGCATCTGGCAGCGATATAGGACAGGCCACCACCGGGCCGTGGTTAAAGTTTCATGGGCCGCGTCTCATACAGCATTATACCGAGACCACCTAAAGATAGACCTATTTTCGGTGGCCTTGATTGTACGATGTACAGAAAACTCGATTGCGCCAAAGAAACTTCTGCGCAATTTTAACTTGTTTTCTATAATCTGTCGTATAGAAAAAAAAAAAATTAGTTTGGTGGAAAACAAAACAGAGGCGAATTCTCACATGTAACCACAAATGGCTACGATTGCTGAAGCTCATTTCAGTTAACCATTACAGTTTTCGTTCACGAATTTCCTCAGTTACAAACTTTCCTTTAGATTAGCCTAAATTATTTCTTTTAAAATTGTCATATAGTTAAGCACGCTCAGTATCGTTTTTACCGTCCAATGTCGGAAGTTAGCTGCGTCAGATTGGACAAAATTATTTAATTCCAAAATAAACATTCGGTGTTCCAACTCTCCTCATCTTTTCGGCGTCTGTGTTCTTTTCCAATTCGGCGGAAAGAAAAACCCGAGAATAAAGAATGGAGAAAAAAAAATCCTCCAAAACAAATGTTCTCTGGAAATCGTATTAACTTTTTATTGTTAGTAACTTTGTTAATCAAATGCTCCCGACTTTCATTTTAATTTTTTATTACCTTTTGTGAAGGTAGGATAAACTGAATATTAATTTTCTGCTTTTTGTTGCAGTATTTAGGCGACTTAGGAGCTGAGGGGAGGAAATGAATATATATACATTTATTTTTTTACGCTTCACAAATTACCGTTTTTGCCCATGCTATATTTCAAAAATATCAGAATTTCCTTATTTACTCATTCTTTTGTTGTCAGATTTTTTACTTCTTTTATATGCTTATTATATAATATATATATATATATATATATATATATATATATATATATATATATATAAATATATATATATATAATTATTATGTATACACATATATATATTAGATTTTT
>NC_089773.1:957500-987500 GCF_040412425.1 Macrobrachium rosenbergii
GAGAGACAGACAGACAGACAGTTTTAAGCATTAAAATAGCAAAGAGAGAGAGAGAGAAAAGAATTCCGTAGCAGAACCCATTTTTGTTTCCACGAGAGAGAGAGAGAGAGAGAGAGAGAGAGGTTCATACAAAGCAGACCTGCTAGATTTAACATTTCCATCGTCCACGATTTCTCTCAAAAAACCTTCCACGATTTTTCTCTCGTCCAGAGCATCAAAATATCCCCGACGGATCATCCATTCAGACGTCGCTGGATCTTCTTTTTCTTCGACTTCTTCTTCCATCATTTTGACCAATCGTTTCATAGGACCCAGGCGGCCAAAGCCCACTTCCGGTACTCATCAGGTGCGGAAGTCCACCGGAAACAGGGAATGGAGAGGATAAAAAGGGGAGGGGGCGGGGAAGGAGGATGATGATGATGTGTGTGTGTGAAAGAGAGAGAGAGGGAGAGATCACAATCACGAATCCGCAAAAAATCCATTTCTATAAAAGTATTAGAATAGAATGAAAACATGTATTCACGTCTAAAATGCCCACCTACACGTATGCTCAAGTACGTACGTATTATATGTATATATATACAGTATATGAGAGAGAGAGAGAGAGAGAGAGAGAGAGAGAGAGAGAGAGAGAGAGAGAGAGAGAGAGGTTAAACAAAAATGTTCGGAGTTACGCTGCGTACGTATAAACACACCATCGCACAAACACACACACACACACACACACACACACACATATATATATATATATATATATATATATATATATATATATATATATATATATATATATATATACATATATATATACATACATATATTATAGAATGTGCCCTAAACACTTACTGGATTCTACTAGATTTTTAATTAAAAATCTTGCTAATAAGACCAGTTAAGGCAACTCCGTAGATGAATAAATCAAGGGAACAGTGCTGGCTTAGAGCCATCTTCATGTGAGGGAAGATTACGTAAACTCAAGGGTTCTCTTGATTAATTTTATTTACATAATGATAAACACAGGTCAGAAGAATGAAGAATTACTGGGCAGGTAATAACAAGGTCCTGCTAAATGAATAACTGCTACACAGGAAAACTATTCTCCACCGATGATGTCTTCATGACAGGAACATTGCAGAGGGGTAGATTAAGGTGGGGTGGCTAAGGCCACTGCACATGGGATAGAGCCGAGACTTGGTTCCACAGCCAAGGACGATCTGCAACGAAATGCAAGACGGTTACTTGCAAAATAATAACAGTCTCAAAGGGAACTGAGGGGGTGCACAAATGGTGCCTGATAACTCGGCTCAACACTAATGCAGAATTACATTAAGGCTTAATACTTCCACACAGATTACTGAATGTGATCACATAATGGAAATAGAAAATAAATCAAACAGAGAAATAACAGGATGGTGACTGACTAAGAAACCTTATTCTGGTGCATTACCTTCGTCAAGATGACGATGTCCTCGTCCAATAGGGCACCGATGGTGGAGGGAGAAAAATGAAGGGATGCCACTACAAAAATGTACTGGTCCGAACCTCGAGGTCGAAAACGTGGAGGGTACAAGGGACATGCAAAAATAAGGACATCTGTCCTTAGTGGAGTTTGGAGCGCTTCTCTCTCTCTGACTGCTGTTTCATGGTCCATTTATAACCTCGGGGGAATTACGCTTGGGCATCATCGTAGCTTGCGTAGAAGTCAATCTCTGCCTCGTAGTGTTTTATAGCATTATGCAAGTGGTCATTCCCGAGTGGCATGGCAGCCAGACTTTCTCCTTTTTGGCTCCTTCCCCTCCGGTCGGCCGATGCTGGCGAGGAATTTGCATCTTCGAAGGCCACACCTACAAATCAGAATCTTAGGCAGTCATTTTGAACAGAGAGAGGGATTAAAGGCTTAACCATATAGGGAATGGGGAAGAGGATTGATGAAGGGGCGAATGAAACCCACAGTGCCTTTATTTAAAATTATGTAAAATGACTTTTATTCCTTTATCTGCCACGTTATTATGACAAGCTTTGGGGTTGCTTGGAAAGAAGTTTCCTTCGTTTGCAATATATATATATATATATATATATATATATATATATATATATATATATATATATATATATATATATATATATATATATATATATATATATATATATATATATATATATATATATATATATATAACAGTGTGTATGTGTATACACAATAATTAATAAATTAAAACTTGTAAAATGGTGTCAACATAACCATAGAATTAACGCGGGAAGTATTTTCTCCGAAATTACTCAGTACATATGAATAAATAACATAATGCTAAGTAAAGATCTTTGAAAAGGCAATTAACATTCCTTCAAAACAATTGTCCTTTATTAATGCTTCCATACATCTACATATATATATATATATATATATATATATAATATATATATATATATATATATATATATATATATATATATATATATATATATATATATATATATATATATATATATATATATACATATATATATATATATAGATACATAATATATTTATATATATTGATATATATTGTATATATATATATATATATATATATATATATATATATATATATATATATATATATATATATCAATATATATATATATATATATATATATATATATATATATATATATATAATATACACTTTCCTTAACAAAAATAATTATTTCCGAAAAGTCTCACCTGCAAGATTTTCCATAGTCCTATTTTACAACCCCTCTTCCTCCCCCTCAAGCCCCCTGCCCCGTCCAGCTACTCCTCCCAAGATAAAGTAAAACGTGGCGAAGAATAACTGGTTTTGGAAAAACAGTGATAACACAAGTGCACAGACGAAAGCAGACACTTAGGGTTCTGATGCTTTGCAAGCATAAAAGTCTTTCTCTCTCTCTTTCTCTCTCTCCCCACAAAGTAGAATCCAAAATTGAGCCAATTTGGAGGTGACAACGCAGCTGGAAGGGGCTGGAAAAATAACAGCCGGGAATGACATTGAGAGGTGTAAATGACAAAGGTCCCAACATTTTTGCTTTTAAAGGAATAAGGGCGACAAAAATTCGAGCGAATTTTTTACATACATATACTGTATATATACAGTATTTATATACTGTATATATATATATATATATATATATATATATATATATATATATATATATATATTTATATATATATATATATATATATATATATATATGTGTATATATATATATATACATACATACATATATATATATATATGTACGTGTGTATATATGTACATACATACATACATACATATGTATGTATGTATGTATATATATATATTTATGTATATATACATATATATATATATATATATATATATATATATATATATATATATATATATATATATATAGTTAGTCATTTAAGGTTAAATTATTCATAATCGTGCTTCTGGCAACGCAACAACACAGGCCACAACGGCCGGCAGAGTTTCATGGGCCGCGGATCATACAGCGTTATACCGAGACCATCAAAAGATAGATCTATTTTTGGTGGCCTTGATTATACGATGTACAGAAAACTCAACTGCGCAGTAACAACTTCTGTGCAATTTTTAATTGTTTTATATTTTTGACGCTGATTCACAGTAATGACTCATTATCGGTGAATTAACTTTATGTTGGCAATGGATTACTCCCAAAGCTAATTAAATGTACTTAGTACTTCTGCACCGACCAGGATTCAAACTTATATCCCTTTTATTGGGTCGTTTGTGCTTAAAATTTGAAGTAATAAAGTCATATGTGAACTATTGACAATCTATAAAATATGTACAGCATTGACGAAATCATCTTAATAATTATCTATATCTTTTTAAGGTTTTTGGGGTCAATCTATAATTTATCGGGGTCATTATCATGGTGGAATATGTACAGCATTGACGAAATCATCTTAATAATATATCTGTTAGGCATATTCGGTCATTATAGTAATTCTTTTATCTTTAGAGAAGTGACGGGGTCGTTATCTAGGAGTAATATTTCTTGGGGTCATTATCTTTATGATTTTTGGGGTCGAGTAATATTTATCTTTATGATATTTACGACTAGATAGTGACTCCCAAGAGTTTTTCGGGGGTCGTTATCTATTTATTTTCTTGGGGGTCATTATGATATTTGCAGATAGTGACTCCCCTAAGTGTTTCGGAGGTCGTTTTTTGGGGTCATTATCTTTATGATATTTAGATCTTTTTTGCTTTATGTTTTACAGTCATCCCCAATTACTAATCACGCCACAAAGATGGTTCGGGTTGCGTGGGGGTCACTATCTAGGAAAGATCTTAATCATTAAAAATCTAAATCATAACATCTTTTATGATTATTTTCAGTCTCATGTAATTACGTCTATGATCTTCGGATAGAGGTCAGCCTCTTGGGTATATTAAAAATATGCTTTTGATATGTAGTGAGACTACATACACTGATTCAGGTTGACCAACCTCCAATGCTAAAATCACAAAATCCCCTCCAGTTATTGCAAGTTCGTGCACATAGCCGTAATACATAATCTTTTACATTACTAGTACTGTATCATGATCAGTTACTGCTGCAGCGTGGGGTCTTTGGTGGGAGGTTAAATCCGAAATTCTTTGGAAGCTTAAAGAATTTTAAGTCAGCGGCCCCTTTGGTGTGCTTGTTCCATGTTAATAGGTTTCATCTACTTAAATAATAGTAATAATAAATAACCTTCTGATTGCTAGTGTGAAGAGTGAAGAATGCGTAATGCTATAATGTATAACCTATGATTTTTAGGCATGCATATAAAATTTATTTTTCTATCCCAATGACATGCATCTGAAGGTAATTTGTGTGTGTGTGTGTGTGTGTTTTTTTGCAATGAACCACTGACAAATTAATTGCTTAAAGTAAGAGACTTAAAACCTGGATTCTGAACTCAAAGTGTCAGCTCAGGCAAGTTCAGGTGGTAAATCGTAATGATTGGGCTCAAGTCTTCTTTTAAATGCATAGCCATTGTAAGCACTCCCACATTTCCAATATTCTTCACGCAGTGCTTGTAATCTTCAGTGTTTTATAGATTTTTTGAAAATATTATGATTTGTATATTTGTGTAAGAATGATTGTACGAATTTAAATGGGTGTATTTTTATGTATGGCGGAATTGCTTGGCCATAACTTTCTTTGAGATGATTTTGAACTAGAATTTTTCACTTAGTACAAATCAGTTGGATTTACCCACTTGATTATTTCCTGTCTGTGAACTTTGATGTTGGGACTCCAGTTTGCTATAGTAAAGAATCGGAATAATTTCGTTGTGAAACGTGTTCCTCTGTCCTTTTCAAGAAGACTCCTAGCTGCTCTTCCATTTTCCATATTCTGTAAACAAATTGTACTTCCACAAAATAGTCTTGTCTTAAGAATCCCATCACGCATTCCAGTTTTTGCCCAAGTATAGGTACTGTTCTTTCCATGAAGGACAGAGATATCTCTGTGCGTACATACATACATACATACATGTAAAGCAGTAGCCAGCTTGTTTGCTTGCACCATAAAGAGATATCCACTGTCAAGAGGTCACAAATCAAGGCGCTAGACTTTCCTGCGACAGTATTGTGAGTTTATTATACAGTATTACGCTTTTTATTGTGCGTCCGTTTCGATGCCACCTCTTCCACAAAATGTAGTTCTGTGAGAAAATTTATCTGCATCTTTTTAAAAAGAGCCCAGAAGCTCTTGAAAGCCTTCCCAGTTCTTGCCACCTTTCACTTATCCAGAAATTAATTAGCAGAATGCATCCTGAAGCTTATGTGATAATCTGCTGGACTATGATTTTATCCTTTTTTTAACTCTCTCTCTCTCTCTCTCTCTCTCTCTCTCTCTCTCTCTCTCTCTCTCTCTCTCTCTCTCTCTCCATCGGTGGAAAGTGATGCTTGAATAACCTATTGTAATTTTTAATCATCATCATCTTAAGACAAACATAAGTATTTAATCCTTGTGGGATAAGTCTCTTTCCCTCTTGAATGCGATCTCTCTCCTTCTCCTTTGTAGAAGAGGCATTTTTAATGTAATATCGTTGCTTTCTTCAATATTAATGTAGTGACATTTTTATCTTTTTAGTATTTTTTATATATTTTGTTTAATAATTGAGATCTCTTCTTTCTGTATTTCTCTTTACCTCCTCTTACTTCTTCATAATGAACACCTTAATATTCTTTGGAAGCTTAGAGAATTTCAAGTCAGTGGCCCCCTTTGGTGGGCTTGTTCCAAAGGAATAGGGTTCTCCTTCTGGATAATAATAATAATAATAATAATAATAATAATAATAATAATAATAATAATAATAATTGGCATCAGACGGACATTAACCATCTGATTCTCTCTCTCTCTCTCTCTCTCTCTCTCTCTCTCTCTCTCTCTCTCTCTCTCTCTCTCTCAGGAGACAAGGTTGAGTATCCCATTATTATTCTTTTTGTAGTATTGCCATTATCCTTTTTGTCCCGGGTCACGTTGAAGAGCCTCTCTCCTCCTTCCTCGGTGAATGGGTAACGGTGCTTCTGTTTTTGTGTCAAATGTACTTTAGCATAATAATTAGAGGCCACTAATCCTCCTTAACAAAAAGTGAAAAAATAAAAAAGGACTGGAGCATGCTGCTTCATATCCAGAGTGTCTCATTAGCTTTCAAAAAAGGAGATAGGAATGTCTCGTTAGCTTTTTCAAAAAGGGAGCGGGAAATTGCATTCGATAACCAGGGAGGACAGGGTTGTGGGAGAGTTCTTACAATACTTGTTTATTACTATTTTCTTTGAAATGAAAATTTGGTATTCGTTTTAACAGAGGGACATAGGCAATAAGTAGGCGCTAGAACAATTTTTCAGGCTGTATTTTTTTAAATTAATATTTTTAAAAGTGAAATCGGTAAATCCGCAGATCTATTTATGCACAGTTAGAGGGGCGTCAGTATAAAAATGTTTCAGGAAGGAAATTCACATCCGTACTGTTTATTCTGTTAATAAACGTGGCAGAATCCGTGGACTATTTATAGATAGAGTTCACTAAAGGAAAGCGGTGGGAGGCTGAAACCAACATTTGGAAGCTTCAAGAACTTCAAGTCAATGGCCCCTTTGGTGTGCTTGTTCCATGTGATAGGTTTCATCTACTGAAGTAATAATAATAAAATAATAATAATAATAATAATAATAATAATAATAATAATAATAATATTCTTCAGAAGCTTGAATTTCAAGTCAATGGTCCCTTTGGTGGGCTTGTTCCATATGGATAGGTTTCATATACTGAAATAATAATAATGATAATAATAATAATCTTTGGAAGCTTGAATTTAAGGTCAGTGGCCCCTGTGGTGGGCTTGTTCCATATGAACAGGTTTCATCTACTGAATAATAATAATAATAATAATAATAATAATAATAATAATAATAATAATAATAATAATAATAATAATAATCATCTCTGGAAGCTTGAATTTCAAGTCAGTGGCCCCTGTGATGGGCTTGTTCCGTATGAATAGGTTTCATCTACTGGATAATAATAATAATAATAATAATAATAATAATAATAATAATAATAATAATAATAATAATAATAATAATAATAATAATAATAATAATAGGTTCTATTGAATATTATTGCTGCTTCAGCTGCATTTATTTTGTAGAAGACTTTTTCTATTTTCCTTATTGCGGACTTCTCTTCAGTGGAGGTGCGTGCTAACAGCTCGCCTATATTTTTCATTTCATGAGGAAAAGTCAAAATCTGGATTCTGCTTCTTTATATATTCTATACAGTTGGTTCTATACAATTGTTGCCGCGACGCGTTTCGACAGACTCTTCTGTCATTCTCCAGCGGGAGCTAGTAGGGGACTGGCAGATTGCATAGGTCCTTCTGAATTTATACACGGGCTTCAGCGGGGGGGTCATGGATGGCGAATTCTGAATGGTTGCAGTCAGCGAACTTCAAGCCAAATTTCTGCGGCGAAGCTCGATCCTGACAGATCTTCGCAACCTGGGAATGTCATTCATTCCAGCGTTCCCAATCGCCTGCCGTTGCGTGATGTCATGCCGGCTGACATCATCGGTAGTTTGGCTGCTATTGGGCTGCGGATGAATGATGTCATTATCTACTCTTTCTGTCGTAGTCGGGGATTGTCTCGAAGGGCGCCTCGCTCATCAGGGCATCTCCATTCTCAGGGTTGTCGTTTTCAGGTATTCGTTGGATTTGGCGGGTGTTCTGCATTATTCTTCTTAAATTCGTGGGTAGGAGCAATGCCTCCTGCGTCGTATTCATTGTTGGTTTTCTCTCGGCAATGAGGAGCGCCTCTAGCAGGCGCAGACGTCGAGGGTCGGCGGCTCTCCCGATTATACTTATATTTTGTATAATACTGTCGCGGGAGATGGAAATATTGTGAGTAGCACGGGCGTGGTTCATGATGGCACCCTCCTGGGCGTGGCAGGAGATCCTTTTAGACAGACGCATCGTGGTCATTCCAATATAAGCGCCGGGGCATCCTCGGACAGGACATACAAATTGGTAGACCACGTTCTTCTGCTTGAGGGGTTCTCTTGCTGGCGGAGAGGGGTTATTTTTCATCACCAGATCACGGGTGCGGCGGTTCTTATAATAAATTAAAAGATTTATTCTCTTACTGTCTTCGGTCGGGGTGACGTTTTCCATGACGATTTTCTTCATGGAGTTCTCGTCCTCACGGTACTGAGGATGCATCCGGGCCTTATAATAGATCTTTATGTCATCTTGGGGGGCAGGTTGTGTGTTCTCACCGTTGTACCATTTTTCCAGGCCAGTTCGAATTTCTTTGTTGATGAGTTTGTTGGTGAAACCATTGTTCACCAACATTTGTGCAGCACGTTCGAATTCCTTGTTGGTGTCCTGCCAGGTAGAGCAGTGGGAGAGGGCTCTTTTAATGAAGGTCCTGACTGTCGTGTTCTTAAACCTAGCAGGGCACTCGCTATCCCCATTCAAGCAAAGTCCCAAATTGGTGGATTTTGTGTAGACTGATGTCTTCAAGTTCTGTTCCGTCTTTGTGACCATAACGTCGAGGAAGGGGAGCCGGTCGTCTGTGCTGAACTCGACAGTGTAGTTCAACACACTACATTGTTGGAAGGTCAGACGAAGGGCTTCAACCTCCTCCTCATTGTCTGCTTGAACGAAGACGTCGTCGATATATCGGGCATATTTCTTCGGCCGCTGGATTCTCTCGAAGACACGTTCTTCTACGGTGCCCATGTAAAAATTTGCAAAGAGGACGCCCAATGGAGAGCCCATCGCAACGCCATCCTTCTGTCTATACATGTGCCCTCTGTGCGTAGTGAAAGGCGCCATCTTCGTGCAGATCTCCAGCAGAGCCTTCAGGGAACCTTCTGGGATGTTCAGGGGGGTCATTGTCGGCTCTCTATAGACTTTGTTTAGGATAATATGGATGGTTTCATCCACAGGCACGTTGTTGAATAGACTCTCTACGTCCAGAGAAGCGATGGTCCCTGCGCCCGGGGAGTCTCGGATCACTTCGATGAATTCCACAGAGGACTTCAGGCTATAACTGCTCGGGACGTAGGGGGTCAAGATATGATTTAGTCGTTTGGCGAGGGCGTAGGTCGGGGCAGGTGTTTGGCTGATGATCCGGCGGAGGGGATTGCCAGCCTTGTGTGTCTTGACATTCCCATATAGGTAACCAAGTTCGAAGTCACCTGCGAGGGGGGGAAGATGGACAGCATTGCTAGCAGCATTCACAGTGCTGATGATCTTATTAGCTTCCCTCTTGATGTCTTCGATGGGGTTCCCCGTCAGCCTCTCGAATTTCGTCGTGTCCGACAGGATGGCATCCAATTTGTCGAAATACTCCTCCGTACGTATAAGGACAAAAGCTGCTGTCTTGTCAGCGCAACGCACTGTGATGCCTTCCTTTTCCTTCAGCTCCTTCGCAGCTTTCCTCATCTCACGGGTGCAGACTCCACTGTCGTAGGACCCTCTGCTGGAGATCTGCACGAAGATGGCGCCTTTCACTACGCACAGAGGGCACATGTATAGACAGAAGGATGGCGTTGTGATGGGCTCTCCATTGGGCGTCCTCTTTGCAAATTTTTACATGGGCACCGTAGAAGAACGTGTCTTCGAGAGAATCCAGCGGCCGAAGAAATATGCCCGATATATCGACGACGTCTTCGTTCAAGCAGACAACGAGGAGGAGGTTGAAGCCCTTCGTCTGACCTTCCAACAATGTAGTGTGTTGAACTACACTGTCGAGTTCAGCACAGACGGCCGGCTCCCCTTCCTCGACGTTATGGTCACAAAGACGGAACGGAACTTGAAGACATCAGTCTACACAAAATCCACCAATTTGGGACTTTGCTTGAATGGGGATAGCGAGTGCCCTGCTAGGTTTAAGAACACGACAGTCAGGACCTTCATTAAAAGGGCCCTCTCCCACTGCTCCACCTGGCAGGACACCAACAAGGAATTCGAACGTGCTGCGCAAATGTTGGTGAACAATGGTTTCACCAACAAACTCATCAACAAAGAAATTCAAACTGGCCTGGAAAAATGGTACAACAGTGAGAACACACAACCTGCCCCCCAAGATGACATAAAGATCTATTATAAGGCCCGGATGCATCCCAAGTACCGTGAGGACGAGAACTCCATGAAGAAAATCGTCATGGAAAACGTCACCCCGACCGAAGACAGTAAGAGAATAAATCTTATAATTTATTATAAGAACCACCGCACCCGTGATCTGGTGATGAAAAATAACCCCCTCTCCGCCAGCAAGAGAACCCTCAAGCAGAAGAACGTGGTCTACCAATTTGTATGTCCTGTCCGAGGATGCCCGGCGCTTATATTGGAATGACCACGATGCGTCTGTCTAAGGATCTCCTGCCACGCCCAGGAGGGTGCCATCATGAACCACGCCCGTGCTACTCACAATATTTCCATCTCCCGCGACAGTATTATACAAAATATAAGTATAATCGGAGAGCCGCCGACCTCGACGTCTGCGCCTGCTAGAGGCGCCTCATTGCCGAGAGAAAACCAACAATGAATACGACGCAGGAGGCATTGCTCCTACCCACGAATTTAAGAAGAATAATGCAGAACACCCGCCAAATCCAGCGAATACCTGAAAACGACAACCCTGAGAATGGAGTGCCCTGATGAGCGAGGCGCCCTTCGAGACAATCCCCGACTACGACAGAAAGAGTAGATAATGACATCATTCATCCGCAGCCCAATAGCAGCCAAACTACCGATGATGTCAGCCGGCATGACATCACGCAGCGGCAGGCCAATGGGAACGCTGGAATGAATGACATTCCCAGGTTGCGAAGATCTGTCAGGATCAAGCTTCGCCGCAGAAATTTGGCTTGAAGTTCGCTGACTGCAACCATTCAGAATTCGCCATCCATGACCGCCCCGCTGAAGCCCGTGTATAAATTCAGAAGGACCTATGCAATCTGCCAGTCCCCTACTAGCTCCCGCTGGAGAATGACAGAAGAGTCTGTCGAAACGCGTCGCGGCAACAATTGTATAGAACCAACTGTATAGAATATATAAAGAAGCAGAATCCAGATTTTGACTTTTCCCTCATGAAATGACAAATATAGGCGAGCTGTTAGCACGCACCTCCACTGAAGAGAAGTCTGCAATAAGGAAATAGAAAAAGTCTTCTACAAAATAAATGCAGCTGAAGCAGCAATAATATTCAATAGAACCTGTTTAAAAGAGGGTCTGCTGCCAAATTATAATAATAATAATAATAATAATAATCTTTGGAAGCTTGAATTTCAAGTCAATGGCCCCTTTGGTGGGCTTGTTCCATATGAATAGGTTTCATCTACTGAAATAATAATAATAATAATAATAATAATAATAATAATAATAATAATAATAATAACCGGTATCATCAGTGAAACACTATACAACTACGTAGAGGATGCAAACACCAACCCCCACCAATTTAAAGGCTGCAGAAGGAAGTGTAGGGGCACAAAAGACCAGCTCCTAATGGACAAAATGGTAATGAAGAATAGTAAGAGAAGGAGAACCAACCTAAGCATGGCATGGATTGACTACAGAAAGCCTTTGACATGATACCGCACACGTGGTTAATAGAATGCTTGAAAATATATGGGGCAAAGGAAAACACCATCAGCTTTCTTAAAATTACAATGCGCAACTGGAATACAGTACTTACAAGCTCTGGGATAAGATTAGCTGAGGTAAACATCAGGAGAGGGATCTTTCAAAGCAACTCACTGTCCCCACTACTCTTCGTAGTAGCCATGATTCCCATGACAAAAGTACTGCAGAAGATGGATGCTGGGTAGCAACTCAAGAAAGGGGGCAACAGAATTAACCATCTGATGTTCATGGACAACATCAAGCTGTATGGTAAGAGCATCAAGGAAATAAGTACCCTAATCCAGACTGTAAGGATTGTATCTGGGGACATCAGGATGGAGTTTGGAACAGAAAAATGTGCCTTGGTCAACATACAAAAAGGCAAAGTAACAAGGACTGAAGGGATAAAGCTACCAGACGGGAATTGCATCAAACACATAGATGAGATAGGATACAAATACCTGGGAATAATAGAAGGAGAGAATATAAAACGCCAAGAGATGAAGGACACAATCAGGAGAGAATATATGCAGAGACTTAAGGTGATACTCAAGTCAAAACTCAACGCTGGAAACATAACGAAAGCCATTAACACATGGGCAGCACCAGTAATCAGATGCAGCGCAGGAGCAGTGGAGTGGACGAAGGCTAAACTCTGCAGCATAGACCAGGAAACTAGAAAACGCATGACAATACGCAAAGCACTACACCCAAGAGCAAATACAGACAGACTATACATAACAAGAAAGGAAGGGGGAGAGGACTACTAAGCACAGAGGACTGCGTCAACATTGGGAGCAGAGCACTGGGGCAATATCTGAAAACCTGTGAAGATGAGTTGCTAAGGAGTGCATGAGAAGAACGACTGATGAAAGTAGACGAAGACCCAAAAATATACAGAGACAGGAGAATGAAAAAAAGAACAGAGGAATGGCACAACAAACCAATGCACGGACAGTATATAAGACAGACAAAAGAACTGGCCAGCGATGAAACATGGCGATGGCTACAGAGAGGAGAACTCAAGAAGGAAACAGAAGAAATGCTAACAGCGGCACAAGATCAAGCCCTAAGAACCAGATATGTCCAAAGAACAATAGATGGAAATAACATCTCACCCATATGCAGGAAGTGCAGTATGAAAGATGAGACCATAACCCACATAGCAAGCAAAAGTCCGGCGGTTGCACAGAACCAGTACAAAGAGAGGCATGAAACACCAGCTAGCTTGCAGTCATAAGTGGTACGAACACCAGCCAGAGGGAGTGATAGAAAATGATGAGGCAAAGATCCTCTGGGAATGTGGTATCAGAACAGATAGGGTGATACATGCCAATAGACCAGACGTGACGTTGATTAACAAAATCAAGAAGAAAGTATCACGCATTAACGTCGCAGTACCATGGGACACCAGAGTAGATGAGAAAGAAAGAGAAAAAATTGATAAGTATCAAGACCTGAAAATCGAAATAAGAAGGATATGGAATATGACAGTGGAAATTGTACCCACAATCATAGAAACACTAGGGACGATCCCAAGATCCATGAAAAGGAATCTGGAAAAACTAGATGCCAAAGTAGCTCCAGGACTCATGTAGAAAAGTGTGCCACTAGAAACAGCGCACATAGTGAGAAAAGTGATGGACTGCTAAGGAGGCAGGATGCAGCCAGGAACCCCACACTATAAAAACCACCCCAAAAAAAAAATTCTTTGGAAGCTTGAATTTCAAGTCAGTGATCCCTTTGGTGTGCTTGTTCCATGTGAATAGGTTTCAGCTACTGAATAATAATAATAATAATAATAATAATAATAATAATAATAATAATAATAATAATCTTTAGAAGCTTGAATTTCAAGTCAATGGTCCCTTTGGTGCGCTTGTTTCATGTGAATAGGTTTCATCTACTGAAATAATAATAATAGTAGTACAGTAATATAATAATAATAATATTGAAAAGAATGGCTGTACTTTGCGAATTTATCTTATGCAGGATCTTTTCTATTTTCCTTATAATTCGCTTTTCAGGCTCAGCGATTGGGTCAGCAACTGTCCAATGCTGTATTCATATCGGAAAAAGACAGTGTGAGATGAGGAAAGTGTTTGTCTCATTTTCTTCTCCACATCTTTCTCCTCCAAGTGACGTAGGCACTCGATGGTGTTATTGTGGTGCTCTTGCCCTTGGAGGGTGTTGTTTGTTGCTCCATCCTCTTCCGAGGCACTCAAAGGGGCTGCTTCAGGGTTGCTGCCGCTTGGAGGAGAAAGATGCGGAGAAGAAAATGAGACAAACACTTCCCTCATCTCACACTGTCCTTTTCTGATATGAATATTGGCCAATTGCTGATCAACATCGCTGAGCCTGAAAAGAGAATTATAAGGAAAATAGAAGAGATCCTGTGTAAGATAAGTTTGAACAGTACAACCATCCTTTCCAATATTATTATTATTATTATTATTATTATTATTATTATTATTATTATTATTATTATTATTATTATTCAGAAGATGAACCTTATTCATATGGAACAAACCCACCACAGGGGCCACTGACTGGAAATTCAAGCTTCCAAAGAATATTATTATTATTATTATTATTATTATTATTATTATTATTATTGTATATTGGGAGTAGACCTTCTCTCAAGCAAGTATTATTGAAAGAAATCGCTGCATCAGCTGCATTGATCTTGTATAGAGTCTTTTCTATTTTCCTTATAACAGTCTTCTCGCTGTTACTACAACTGGTGAGTAATGCACTAATGTGATTCATCAGGAGAAGTTAAAGTTCCAGTGAGTCCGATTATGTCTATTAGGAGTAAGGCACATTTGGTGAGCATAGCCTGTAGGGGTTTTTACATGTAGAGGTAAATGAATCGAATTTGGATACAGGTCAAAATCTTGAAGTGGCCAACATTTCTCCCGGATTCTGCTGAGTATGATCACGGCAGTGGGTCAGAGTAGACTGGTGGTATTAGAGGGATCTACTCTGTAAATAGTCCTAGGTCAGCAGGGGGCTTTTCTCATGCTGATTTGTCATTGGTTGGTGGTGCACAGCAGCCTCCTATTGGCTGGAGAAAGTTTCTCTCAAGTCGTTTCTCGGCGCTGTCGCAGCCTAGCAGACCATCGAGGCAGGGGGGTGACGTCACTGGGTGGTGCATGACGCTGCATGACGTCATGGTGGCTCAAATTTTCATTGGCTGGCGGGTTGCCTGCCTTTGGGAATTCGTTGCGCAACATCACGGTGGCTCGAATTTTCATTGGCTGCTGAGTTGTTCACATCATCAGGTATTCTTGGGCCGGGGGTTTCATTCAGTCTGGTATTATTGTCGTGTTGTGGCATATTTCGTCTTAAGCTGGTGGGGAGGAAAAGCACTTCCTGCATTGTTTTGAGTGAGGACTTCTCTTGTTGAATAAGGAGAGCCTCTAGCAGTCGTAGACGTCGCTGGTCAGGGGCCCTCCCTATTATCCTAGTGTTTTTAATAATATCATCGCGGGAGATGGCTTCCTGGTGTGCCGTCCTGGCGTGGTTCCTAATAGCTCCTTCCTGTGCATGGCATGAAATTCTCTTGGACAGCTTCATGGTAATCATTCCAATGTAAGAGCTGAACATCCACGGGCCAGGCATGAAAACTGGTAGACTACAATCGTCTGCTTCAAGGGATCTCTTGCTGGCAGGGTCAGATCGTTCTTCATGATTAGGTCCCTAGAACGTCGATTTTAGTAACAGATGCAAGTTCGAGTTCTTTGTTGGCTTCAGTGGGGGTCACATTCTCCCTGATAATTTTCTTTAGTGCATTTTCATCCTCACAGTAACGTGAATGCATTCTTGCCTTATAATACAGCTGGATTTTCTCATGGGGATGTGCTGCGGTCTCTCATTCTTGTTGTACCACTGACCCAGCTCTTTGCAAACTTCCTTATTGATTTGATGGTTTGAGTACCCGTTTTCATGAGCATCTGGGAGACACGGTCAAGCTCATTGAGTATCCTGATAGGATGAACAGTGGTTGAGGGCCCTCCTAACGTAGGCCTTGACCGTGGTGGCACGTATCACCCTATCTGTTCTGATACCATAGTCCCAGAGGATCCTTGCCTGGTCGTTTTCTGTCACTCCCTCAGGGTGGTGTTTGTACCACTTATTACTGCAAGCTAGCTGGTGTTTCTTGCACAAGCTCCAGTGGAGGGCTTTTGCTACTGAATCATGCCTGTTTTTGAACTGGTTCTGTGCAAGCGCTGGACATTCGCTTGTTATGTGGTTTATGGTCTCATCTTTCATATTGCGCTTCCTGCATATGGGTGAGATGTTATTTCCAACTGTTGTTCTTTGGACATATCTGGTTCTTAGGGCCTGATCTTGTGCTGCTGTTAGCATTCCTTCTGTTTCCTTCTTGGGTTCTCCCCTCTGTAGCCATTGCCATGTTTCATCGCTGGCCAGTTCTTTTGTCTGTCTTATGTAATGTCCGTGCACTGGTTTGATGTGCCATTCCTCTGTTCTGTTTTTCATTCTCCTGTCTGTGTATATATGGAACAACTAACCACAGGGGCCATTGACTTGAAATTCCAGCTTCCAAAGAATATTATGGTGTTCATTAGGAAGAAGTGAGAGGAGACAAAGAGAAATACAGAAAGAAGAGCCACCACTTATTAAAAAAGAAAAAAATATAAATAAATGAATACTTGTGAAATTGGTGGGAGAGCAGGGCGACGGAAATGACGGAATTTCATGGAGAAGCGATGCTGATGATGATGATGTTTGTTATCAGTTAAAGTGAAGACTAGAAAAATAGGTTTGAAATGTATAATTCGAATCTGTCGTATTTGCTATTGGTGCTTGTCCTAGATCAGGGCCGTCCAACCCCATGCACGTGGGCCAAAAGTGGTCTGTTTGATTTTGAAAGTGGCCCGCTAGAGAAAAATAAGTAAAAGTATATGTATCTCTTTTTATATACGTATACACACACAGGTGGCCCGCATGACTTTGTTTTTTCAAGAGTGACCCACAGACTAAACAACTTGGACGGCCTTGTCATAGATGGAATCATGCGTGTTATGTAATGGGTAAAAACAGTTGTGTCAGAAACGCTGTATGTCGCCAAAAGTACGCAATTTGTAGCCTTTTTCGTGCAAAAATAATACCCTACCATTTCTTAGATGGGTGACAGATGGTAAACACTCAATTCTGTTGTTTATGCGTTAACTGAAAAAGCGGCGTATAAGACGAGAATCCTTATTATAAAGGGAAAAAAATGACGAATGCTCTTCACAAAGTTGCGTGTTACTGCAATTGCAATGCTTTCGAAAGGTAAGCTGTCGTTTGTAGTGTTAATTAGGTGAGGAATGAATGTCATCAAGGTTTCTCATTGTAACGTAATTAACGTTCGATGGCCATAGAGAAATTGGTAATAAGAATTTGCTCGGTAATCAAAATGATTTTTTTTTGTACAGAGGCGAGAAAAAACACCATTCTTTCTTGACTCATAGATATTGGCATTCTACTCTCCAGAGGATACATTTTATTTTAGTGACATCTTGCGAATTTTCCACGTGAGTGTGTGAACATATTTAGCTATAATAATGTGTACAATTTTCAGCTTTTTAGCTTTCTTCATGTGAATGGTAATACTTTTTTCAGTAGCAACAACAAATTAAATAACAATAAAAAACGTTTGTAATTTTATATTCCTCTCCAGTGACGCTATGAATTCTATCTTAACCAATCAATCAGTCAATCACAGA
Organism: Macrobrachium rosenbergii; assembly: GCF_040412425.1. Lineage (NCBI taxonomy): Eukaryota > Metazoa > Arthropoda > Malacostraca > Decapoda > Palaemonidae > Macrobrachium > Macrobrachium rosenbergii. Next base: position 975,393 of record NC_089773.1, read on the forward strand.
ACTTGTAATTAACTCGTACTAGACACCATTAACATTAATCTCTCTTGGGAATTCTTTGCCTTTCACTCCAATGGCGCTGTTTCTCTCCGTCTTCTCTACTTTTTACTCCCTTCCTCTTCCCCCTTTTTTTTCTCTCTCTCTATTACCCAAGACGCTCTTCTTACATCCTTAAGTTAATGAGTTCTCTCTGCTTCTATTCCCTCCGGTGTTATATTTCTTAACTTGGAGAGTCTTTCATTGGTCTTAATTTAGTCTCTCTCTCTCTCTCTCTCTCTCTCTCTCTCTCTCTCTCTCTCTCTCTCTCTCTCTCTCTCTCTCTCTGACTGTTCCTCCCTTTTTCTCTTTACTGTAAGCAACCAAATTATATACTATCACTATATAAATATATATACTATATATATATATATATATATATATATATATATATATATATATATATATATATATATATATATATATATATATATATATATATATATATATATATATATATATATATAATGATTTTATACGGAACATACTCAACAGAACGAGTGTAAGATGTTAAGGAAAGACTTCAGATGCATCAAGAAAGAGAGGAAGTGAGAGAGAGTGTAAAGGGGGTGTTAGGGAGGAGAAAGAAGGAAAAAGTGAAGGAAACTTGGAGACAGAGAGAGAGAGAGAGAGAGAAAATTTATCGGTTGTCATTCAGTTGTCCTGGGCAGCTCTGGGTTGGTCGTCTAATATACACACTCACACACACACACACATATATATATGTATATATATATATATATATATATATATATATATATATATATATATATATATAGAGAGAGAGAGAGAGAGAGAGAGAGAGAGAGAGAGAGAGAGAGACAGACAGACAGACAGAAAGAGAGAGAGAGAGAGAGAGAGAGAGAGAGAGAGAGAGAGAGAGAGAATGAAAGTTTATTGGTTGTCATTCAGAGTTATCCTAGGCAGTGCTGGGTTGGTTATCTAGTATAATATATATATATATATATATATATATATATATATATATATATATATATATATATGTGTGTGTGTGTGTGTGTGTGTGTATATATGTATATATTATATAAAGCTACAAATATCATTTAATATAGAATTCAATATACTTTGGTAATAACTTACACCTAAGGGGAATCATAACTGATAGGTGTATCTTTCTTGGCCAGGATTCGAACCTAGGACCTTGGTGTAGGTACAGTGATAGACGGTCGACTTAAACTATTCGGTTATGAAGAGATGGGAGTTCATATTGACTCCGCTGCACGCATTCCTGTTCGTAGGAATTGTCAGAGTTGACTGTCTTGTCGTTTTATCGACACCAAAAGCTCAGGTTCGAATCCTGGGACGCAGGTATATTGACCACTTGGAGTTTTAGGTTATGCCCAGGATATAGTGAATTCGATATTATTTGATCATGTACATTTTTCTGTCTCAGTTTGTGTTCCTCTTCTGAGAGTCGGCCTGTCATGATGCATCTGAAGCCTGTCCTTAACATGATACACTCTTTTCATTTTCCTGTAAAGAAAACTATTGTACCGGCTTTTTCTGTCCGTCCGCACTTTATCTGTCCGTCCTCAGATCTTAAAAGCTATTGAGGCTAGAGGGCTGAAAATTTGTATGTTGATTATCCACCCTCCAATCATGAAATATACCAAATTGCAGCCCTCTAGCCTCCTCAGTAGTTTTAATTTTGTTTGTGGTTAAAATTAGCCATAATGGTGCGTCTGGCAACGATGTAGGATATGCCACCACCTGACGGTGGCTAAAGTTTCATTGGCCTTGATTATATGCTGTAGGAAGTTAGTGTCATCAGTGCACCTCATGCGGTGCACTGCAGTCACTTCTTAAGTTCTTTGCAGCGTCCCTTCCATGTCCCCCCAGCTGCAACCCCTTTTGTTCCTTTTACTGTGCCCCCTTTCAAATTCTGTGTGTTCCATCTTACACTCCACCCTCTCCCAACAATTGATTCATAGTACAACTGCTTTGAGGTTTTCCTCCTGTTACACCTTGCAGACCATTTTCTCTCAGTTTTCCTTTCAGCGATGAATGACCTCATAGGTCCCAGTGCTTGGCCTTTGGCCTAAATTCTGTATTCATTTCAATTCAGTTCAACTCAGTGTAATGATTCAGAATGCAACATCCATTAAAAATGGTATATTGAAAAAACCAGCAGAGCCGTAAGAGATCAGCATCCGTCGACAAACACCGCTCAGGTTAAAGCGATCGTTTGGCTCATTACACCTGCGATGATATTATTAGCTTTGAAATCGCCAGGTGACAGAGTTGTTTATATTTGGTTCATCTTTTATTTAAACGAGTTATTTTTACGTCGTTCAAAATAAAATTCAATAAGCACTTCCGGAGCCGTTGGAAATGTTATCCGTCGATGAAAAATATCGTGTTTTACTTTTATTAGTTGTTTCTTATGGCCAAATACACATGCGCTCGCATATACACACATAAACACACACACACAATATATATATATATATATATATATATATATATATATATATATATATATATATATATATATATATATATATGTGTGTGTGTGTGTGTGTGTGTGTGTGTGTGTGTGTGTGTGTAAGTACGTATTTACAATGTACTGGTTGCTTTTTACAGTTATATATATATATATATATATATATATATATATATATATATATATATATATATATATATATGTGTGTGTGTGTGTGTGTGTGTGTGTGTGTGTGTGTATATTTGTGTACATAAATAGATAGGTATGTAGATAAGTGGACAACACAGAAAGATCCTTTCATTCGCATCTTTTAATTAAAACCAGAATGCCCCATTATCGCGTTGTCGCCACCCAGCCGAGAAAGAACTTGGTAAACACCAGACAGTAATCGCATCGCTAAACCAGCAGACATATTTGTTTTGCTTTCATCTGGATGATAATATTAGGTGTTATCATTTCATTAACAACAGACTCCATCAGAATAAACAAAATCGTAGCGTCAGTTAAGACAAATATGAAAGGGTTTGTCACGTCATCATAAGCTTTGGGTATTTGTTGGAGATCTGGAAACCGGTGGCATTTGACAGCTCCAGATATCATTACTGCGTCATGGCTGTCCTGGGAATTAATGTGTGTTTCAGAGTCATTGTCATGGTAATTGTTCAAGTATGAAGAAACAAAAGGCACGAGTAATGTCTAATATCTCTTATCTCGAAATATAAAATGAACTGCTTGATTACTGGTGTTGAAATGTAACACTTGTAGAAGACCGGCGAGATTCGCATGGAATGTTTATGGAAATCATTGCACATTGACCGTTGTACACCCGTCGCATACTTGTTGCCATTATTATTCTTTATATATTTTTGCTTGAAAAGTATACCATTTTCATCCTCATCTTTCGAAGATTCCAGCAATATCCCAATTATTCATTTTGGACTCATACTTCAGAATTTTAACACAAGTATAGACATCCGTATGTTATCTTTATTTATAGTACAGATTACGACGATGAGAATTTTACACAATAGTAACGGAGCAAGATTACAAGGTCATTAACCTCCACACAAATTTCCACAGGATAGAAGGCTCATAATGGAAAAACAGCAGCTGAATAAAGAGGAGCAGAAACCACAAAGTCAATAAAAATAAACGAAAGTATAATCTACAAGCATCTACGTCTGAGACACGGCCCTGGCTGTGTTCCACAATATCATAGTAGAAGCCAAGGCCAAGTAAAAGAGGTCTGTTCACTTCCCCCCCAAATCGCCCATGTAGGCGGAGCTTTGCCTACCTCCTTATTGCGTCAGCAGGTGAATTGCCGTAATGAGCAGGCACCTCTAAGATACGTCATCGCCTACGTAGTTACCCCAGGTGGGAGGCCATCCCACCCATTTGGGTAGACCTCGTCTCTCTTGGCCTTGGTAGAAACAGCAAGTCTGGCACAGGGCCATTAAGGCATCGATGACCTTCGTTGTTGTGACACAAGGTTTATGCGTCAAATCAATGAGACAGTTACAGCGGTTCGATACAGCAATTAACACTGATTAATACAAGGCGCGTAGGCGCCCAGGATGATGGACACAGTTCCTTGGTGAAATTAAAAAATGGAAACCCTCTAATGATGGTATAAACCAAGACAATCTCCATTGGAAAAAGATTACTCTTTCAGCTGCCCATTTTTTTTTTAGCCCCATTTATGTTCCATCTTATATCTTTCAGTTTCCGAACTTCATGATAAATGTGGTCATTTAGTTTATAGATGTAGACGCAGAATCAAATTTGTATGGGTTTCTGGAAAGAAATTCCTAGATCCTAGATACTAATGGAAGGATCTGAAAAGGATATTTTCACACCACTAAAAGCACTACACTCAGCGCCGTCCAAGTTGTTAGTCTGAGGACCACTCTTGAAAAAACAAAAAGTCATGAGGGCTTCTGCCTGTCTTTTTCCTGTGGGATTCGCTTATATGTATATGTGTATATATGTATATAATATGTATATATATGTATGTATATATATGTGTGTATGTGTATATATATGTATACACACGCACACACACACACACATATATATATAATATATACTTTTACTTCTTTTTCTCTAGCGGGCCACTTACAAAATACCCACGGGCATGGGGGTTGGATGGCCCTATGATTAGCCTGAAACTGTTTAAAGCAGAACTCTGTAACAGCCATGTAACGTAATTACCCAAAAATAGCTTGTTTACCCATCATTGTCTTCTTGCTGGCTCTTTCGATTATTTAGTATTTAATTTTCAGTTACAAAAAAAAAAAAAGGAAATTTGGTGAAAAGTGGTTCAAGAGGACAGGTGCCAGAAAGAAGTACTTCGATCTCGCTGTTTAGCATCAGCTCTGAAACGTTTCTTTGCTTTGTCCCTGTGGTTAGTTAACCGTTTTCCATTGCATAATATGAAAAGAAAAACGTATGCACTGGTTATGAAAGTTGTGGATTTCAATTTGACCAACAAGTCAAAGGAAACTGGTATTCCTTATACTGCAGCATGATTTCTAAATCATTATCAAAATTTTTCTCGACCAACCAATCAACTCTACCTTAGAAAATTATAATAATTCCTATTAGAAAGATTGTCCTCTCAAAATTGAAGTGAATCCATTCACTTGTTTACTAACCTTAATTTTTCTGCAGTGTGTGGGCATTCTACTGAATTTTTAATGAATTAACATTTAAGATTGCACCTGATTAACTTCCTGATAAAATATTATTGCAGTTACCATCACCGATCTTTTATCAATGCGTGAAATCGTACATCTTAAAATTTTGATGAATGTTCAGAAATCCCAGTATTTTGTACTCTCAATGCACAGGTCAATAGTTGTGCAGTTTTCCAACCGGGTAATTTCAATACAATTGCCAACGGTTCTTCAGTGCTTTCAGTGCCTAATTATTTGGGTAAGGGATCTGCTATTTAGAGATTTGTAATACTTGAACCAAAGGGTGAAGAATTGTTATTTCAATACCTAACCAAATGAGAAAGCAACTGTAATTTTATGAACAGACTTACAAAATGTCCAATAGTGATTTTAACAGTTTATCAAAATGTTGGTGGAATATGAATCCAAGGTGTCGGGGAATCAACATCATAAGACATGAACCACAGGGTAGGGACTGTGATTTCGTCCAAAGGATGAGACTTGACCCAAAGGTTTGTTAACTTTGATATTCTGACTTAATCATGAGAATAAGGAGTTGTGATGCTAAGATGTGATCTAAAAGATTTGTAATTATGATAATGAATCGCTGTCAAAAGGTCGGGAATGTGAGAGTATGAGCTGATCAAAAGGGCAGGAAATTGTGATCTTCCGCCTTGATCCTTAGGATATGGAACTGTGATGTGTTCTCAAAGTTTGGATCTTAGTGTGGGAAATGTTTCCGAGACTTGATCCAAATGGCAGAGAAATTGTGATTTTAACCCTGCAGCAAAATTCATTGGGAATCACATTTTATGACCTGGTAATGGTGATTTTAATACCAAAAGATTTCACTGAATGCTGGATATCTGATTCAGTGTTCAGAAAGCAGTCACCCACTGATTAAAGACTTGTCTCAGAAGGTGATGTTATATTTATTTTTGAGCGAAGTGTATGGTTGGTTCACCTCTGAGAATCAGAGATTATGGGTTTGCCTTTGATTTCAATGGATAAAATTAATTTGGGTTGCGAATTTGGATACTCGGGGAAATCAGTGCCCAAATTAAAGATTGTATTATTATTACTGTGCTATCTTGAGCTAAGTCAGTCTTATATTTAATGCAGTGAATGTTGTGCAATGTCAGTGACTAGTATCTTAGTACTTAACTGAATTGTTGTATATGTCAATTATTTTCTGTTATACTTCCTGTTTACTTCTGGGGGCTGAATTGGTGTACATCTCTATTTTCTGTTATGCTTCCTGTTTTAATCTGGGGCTTTTTTATTTACTGTTCATTTACATTATTCCATTTTCCTTTATTTTCTAAAATAGCGGTTTTGTAGAGCGTTTTGGTAACTGAATATTATCTTGAGGCAACTCGAACCATTCCTAAGGCAGAGAGAGAACCTCACAGCTTCCTTCATAAAGTTGCTTCCTGTCAAAATTCCGTTCTCTGGTTAAAACCGATAGTTTTCATGCGGATTTACTGAGTGACGCCCTCAAGTACTCATGATATGACGAATTTAGATCTCTATAGAAAAACAAGGGACAAATATACTGCACCGATCTGGTAATTAAAACTGGAACACTATGGATATGACCTGTCAGTGATAATATTGTGTTCTGAATGTGTTACACCTACTTTTCATACAAAATGTCTATTTTTGTGGAAGAAGTAGCTACATGGCAAACAGAACATGTTATGATACACTGATTTGTTAAACTGAAGGACTTTTGGGATAAGTCTGCTTAGGCCCATGTCCTTGTCCAAATTGGCTGCAACGCACCATACTCGACTACCCATCAGGTACTTTCAAAGGTTAGGTTAACAAAGGCTAAATGAAGTGTTCAAGGAGCCAGACTGAAATCAATTATTAGAGCATCGCCCCTCCCACCCCACCCCCATTCCACTAGCTTAACCTGGGGACTCTAATAGGTGGTGTTATGAGGCGAGGTCGGAAGCATTTATTAATGTTTGTGTGTGTTTTAACACTGTTTCATTTAATCCCAGTCCGGGATGATTTTGACCGTGAAAAATGTGTCAAGGAAAACCCTTCAGTCATAAGAAGAGTAGAAATAAAAATCAACAGTCTGCTATGATGAAAGACAACGTAGTTAGCCACGGCAACATATCCAAACCTCTTCTTGAAAATATGATTTGGAATACACGATTCCAGGACGATGGGAGAAAATACTGCTGATCAAATATTGTAGTATCCGAAGTTCCCAACAACGTGCCCCATTCCCGACCCCAATTAACTCTGATGAGATCTCTATTTATCTACAAACACTGCATAGATTAAAGCGATCACTTTGGCTTGTATTACCCTACGGTAATGTTATCAGTATCATGTAAAAGGAAAAAAAAAATATATATCACCGGTCTTTCTTATAACGATACAGGTATTATCCCTCACGTTGATGATATTGGCATTATTAAAACGCCATGATGAAATGGGGCTGAGTATACAAAGATGCAGATATTCATAACATGTATGAATTTTGTGTCTAATAACCCTCAGTGTATAGAAATCTGTTACAGCGGATGATGAGTTCCGTTTTTCGTTTTTTTTTTATGATTCAGCTGGCATTATGCCAACAAACTCTTTGGATGATGGCGTAAAAATTTAGCTATTAGTTCACAAAACTGGACAGTCTGCATTGTAATCTGCAATATGTTGCACCCTACGTGAGATTAGTTTGTATAATTTTTTTTTTTTTTTTTTTTTGCTCAGCTCGGGGGAGAAGTTCACCATAGCCTAGTATAGAGACTAAAGTCTAGTAGGGCCGAGAAGCAAAGCTTTTGACTGGGCAGTTTGTAAAAATTGACGAGAATTCTTCCTCCCCTCAGTCAGATTTATCATTATTATTATTCAGTAGATGAAACCTACTCATTTGGAACAAGACCACCAAAGGGGCCATTGACTTGAAATTCAAGCTTCCAAAGAATATTAAGGCGTTCATTAGGGAGAAGTAAGAGGAAGTAAAGGGAAATACAGAAAGAAGAGATCCAACTTAATAAAAAAGAAAAAATAAATTAATAAATAGATAAAATGTATTAAAATGCATAGTATTGGGGTAGTAATGCACTACATATTTGCTTGAAGGTCTGAAGTTCCACCTGCACGACATCCGCTGGGATGCTGAACTCATAAAGCCCGCCAGGTCACCACTTCTCACAATTATCCTGCAAAAATTGTAAACCACAGAGGACAGTTCCGGCACTGTTTCTTTCCTCCCATTGTCTAGCTGTGGTATTCAGAGGCAAAACTGTTGCTTCCTTTCGCAGTTAGTCCCCTACTTGCTTCCTTCTTTCATGGTTAGCCCCCAACTTGCTTCCTTCTCTCGTGGTTAGCCCCCAACTTGCTTCCTTCTCTCGTGGTTAGCCCCCAACTTGCCTCCTTCTCTCGTGGTTAGCCCCCAACTTGCTTCCTTCTCTTGCGGTTAGTCCCCGACTTGCTTCCTTCTTTCAAGGTTAGTCCCCGACTTGCTTCCTTCTTTCGTGGTTTGTCCCCACCTTGCATCCTTCTTTCGCAGTTAGGCCCCGACTTGCTTCCTTCTTTCAAGGTTAGTCCCCGACTTGCTTCCTTCTTTCGTGGTTAGTCCCCGGCTTGCATCTTTCTTTCGCAGTTAGGCCCTGACTTGCTTCCTTCTTTCAAGGTTAGTCCCCAACTTGCTTCCTTCTTTCGTGGTTAGTCCCCGGCTTGCATCCTTCTTTTGCAGTTAGGCCCCGACTTGCTTCCTTCTTTCAAGGTTAGTCCCCGACTTGCTTCCTTCTTTCAAGGTTAGTCCCCGACTTGCTTCCTTCTTTCGCAGTTAGTCCCCGGCTTGCATCCTTCTTTCGCAGTTAGGCCCCGACTTGCTTCCTTCTTTCAAGGTTAGTCCCCGACTTGCTTCCTTCTTTCAAGGTTAGTCCCCGACTTGCTTCCTTCTTTCGTGGTTAGTCCCCGGCTTGCATCCTTCTTTCGCAGTTAGGCCCCGACTTGCTTCCTTCTTTCAAGGTTAGTCCCCGACTTGCTTCCTTCTTTCAAGGTTAGTCCCCGACTTGCTTCCTTCTTTCGTGGTTAGTCCCCGGCTTGCATCCTTCTTTCGCAGTTAGGCCCCGACTTGCTTCCTTCTTTCAAGGTTAGTCCCTGACTTGCTTACTTCTTTCAAGGTTAGTCCCCCTTTGCTTCCATCCTTCTTTCGTGGTTAGTCCCTTCTTTCAGGGTTAGTCATCCTTCTTTCTTTCAGTTAGTCCCCGACTTGCTTCCTTCTTTCAGGGTTAGTCCCGACTTGCTTCCTTCTTTCAAGGTTAGTCCCCGACTTGCTTCCTTCTTTCAAGGTTAGTCCCCGACTTGCTTCCTTCTTTCGTGGTTAGTCCCCGACTTGCATCCTTCTTTTTGCCATTAGTTGCCGACTTGCTTCCTTCTTTTGCAGTTAGTCCCCTTGACTTTTGCGCCGACTTGCTTCTTCTTTTGCAATTAGGCCGACTTGTCCAATTAGTCGCCGACTTGCTTCCTTCTTTTGCAATTAGTTGTCGACTTGCTTCCTTCTTTTGCAATTAGTTGCCGACTTGCTTCCTTCTTTTGCAATTTTGCGAATTGCAATTAGTTGTCGACTTGCTTCCTTCTTTTGCAATTAGTTGTCGACTTGCTTCCTTCTTTTGCAATTAGTCGCCGACTTGCTTCCTTCTTTTGCAATTAGTTGTCGACTTGCTTCCTTCTTTTGCAATTAGTTGTCGACTTGCTTCCTTCTTTTGCAATTAGTCACCGACTTGCTTCCTTCTTTACCTGTTATTGTTTTCTTTCCTCCTGGAATGGAATATAGGATTTAAACCAAAGTCCAAGTGCTGGGACGTATGAGGTCATTCAGCACTGGAAGGGAAATTGAGCGTTGAAAGATTTTGGATGTGCAACAGGAGGGAAACCTTGCAGCTGCACTATGAAACAGTTGTGGAAAGTAAGATGGAAGGAAGTGAATATGAACGGAGATACAGGAAAAGGAATGAAAGGGGTTGCACTAGGGGCCGATGGGACGCTGCAGAGAACCTTGAGTAATGCCTACAGTACACCGCGTTGGGTGCACTGATGGCACTACCCCCTTACAAGGGCCTCGGGTCCGGAACCATTCTTGGCTCCATGTATTAAGTTTTCCCATCCTTAAGGTAGGTTAGAATAACGAATCCTCGTTTGAAAACTCCGCATTATTTTTGCACAATATCAGCAGCATCACATCATTTTGCACAATATCAGCAGCACCACATCATTTTGCGCACTATCAGCAGCATCACATAATTTTGCACAATAACACCAGTGTCACATAATTTTGCACAATATGAGCACCACATCATTTTGCACACTATCAGCAGCATCACATAATTTTGCACAATATCACCAGCGTCACATCTTTTTGCACAACATCAGCAGCACCACATCATTTTGCACAATGTCAGCAACATTGCATCATTTTGCACAATATCAGCAGTATCACATCATTTTGCACAATATCAGCAGCATCACATCATTTTGCTTCATATCAGCAGCATCACTACTTTTTTGCACAATATCAGCAACATCACATCATTTTGCACAATGTTACCAGCATCACATCATTTTGCACAATATCAGCAGCACCACATCATTTTGCACAATATCAGCAGCATCACATCATTTTGCACAATATCAGCAGCACCACATCATTTTGGACAATCTCAGCAGTATTGCATCATTTTCCACGATATCAGCAGCATCACATCATTTTGCACAGTATCAGCAGCATCACATCATTTTGCACAATGTTAGCAGCATCACATCATTTTGCACAATATCAGCAGCACCACATCATATTGCTCAATCAGCAGCATCACATCATTTTGCACAGTATCAGCAGCATCACATCATTTTGCACAATGTTAGCAGCATCACATCATTTTGCACAATATCGGCAGCATCACATCACTTTGCACAATATCAGCAGCACCACATCATTTTGCACAATATCAGCAGCATCACATCATTTTGCACAATATCGGCAGCATCACATCACTTTGCACAATATCAGCAGCACCACATCATTTTGCGCAATATCAGCAGCATCACATCACTTTGCACAATATCAGCAGCACCCCATCATTTTGCACAATATCAGCAGCATAAGTTCCAGGCGGACAACTTTACATATCACCTGCCATCTGCAAATATCGGTGCTTATTTTTAATTGCTTCTCTGTCTTATCCATCATCCTCTTAATCTTCTCTCTGACGTATCATTAAAGATCCCTCCTCGGTAATTACGATGTTTTCTCTTATGCTAATGTTATACGATTTCTTCCCCTCGCGATACATTCCCTTATTTCTCCAATACTCGTCAGGCATAAAAAACGATTATCTTCATATCTCCATCTTCTTGTGATCTCGGTTGCAGGGACTCCATATTATCTCAGTTTCTGTTTTTACTTCTTAATCTAATTCTTACTTCTTTAGTTTTGGCAATTATGACTTTTTATTCTGCGTACTCGGCGTCCTTAATTTCATGCCGTTTTACTCCTCCGTCACTCTTCAAACTCCTGCCATTAATAGGAAAATCTCAAGAAAATTCCTTCGGGTCTCTCTCTCTCTCTCTCTCTCTCTCTCTCTCTCTCTCTCTCTCTCTCTCTCTCTCTCTCTCTCTCTCTCTCAATATCAATATCCTCACAGCAATCTCGAAACTCTTTCCTTCAACTTCCTCTTGTCTTCTTTTATGTACTTCTTCTCGACCCTTGTTTCTTTTCCTTCCTCTCTTCCATTTACCCTCTCTCTCTCTCTCTCTCTCTCTCTCTCTCTCTCTCTCTCTCTCTCTCTCTCTCTCTCTCTCTCTTGATTTGTTTCTCTTATCTTTGCCTTTCTCGGTCTTCTACCATTTATTTATTATCTTTTCTTGCATTTTACACATATATTTGTTCAGTTTCCCTAAGCATTT
>NC_089773.1:992500-1000000 GCF_040412425.1 Macrobrachium rosenbergii
GCAGTGGGTAGACCAAGAAAGTCTTTACGTAAATTTGCGCTTGAACTAGAAACAAAAAGGGGAAAGAAGAGAAGTTATAGTGCTGTATATCGTGAGTTGAAAAAATATGGTATCAAGCCATTTCATGTTATCAGCAAGCCCAACATCACTCAACAAAAGAGAGAAGACCGTGCATAGTTTTGAGGTTCATTTCTTAAAGATTGGGATGAAGCTGACTTTCTACATGTTGCCACATCAGATAAATTCTTCATTTACACAGTCAGGAAGCCAAATCATAAAAATGACATCATTTGGGTTGCAAAGTTGGATGATATCAGCAATGATGTGCGCTATCGCCAAGTTGTGAAATTTCCCGAATGTTTTGGGAATTTTTCTCTGTTTCACAGCCAAACGGTTAATGTGGATCATCAAAGAAAAAGGACAGTCATGGAATGGCAAATACTTCAGAGAAACTGTGCTTACTGGTGGAGTATTTCCTTTCCTCAAAGATCCTGAAAATATGTTATCTGTTGAAGAAGTCACATTTTTGCATGATAAGGCAACATGTTTCAAGGCTCTTCAGCCACAGGAGCTGCTTTGAAACAGTGGTATTGATTTCTTCTTGTCAAGTGAATTTCCAGGTAGCTCCCCTGACCTTATTGTGTGTGAAAACATTGGTAGTATCTTAAGGGATCATGTTGAAGCACGCACAGTGAACTATGATGGTATACCAAGCCTCGACGACCTGCGAAGAGAGGTGACCGAAGTGCTCAGGGAAATGGAGTTTGAGTCTCAGCTTTTTTTCAATATGCTGAAATCATATCCCTCAAGAATGCAGGCTGTGGTACAGGCAGATAGAGGCCACACAAAATATTAAATACTCAGAGAGAAACTTAAATAAATACCTGTTCTGAATTACTTTTGTTTTTGTCTATATCAATTTTAGTTCATGCTGTAGAGGGGGGCCCCTTAATTTCGAAACACCCTGTATATTGCATTGGGTGGGACCTGTTTTACCTTGCAACCTCACCCGTTTTTACATCCATAACGTAATTGAGAAAGAAATAAAATTTAATTCCAATTATTAATTACTAGAACTGTGGGCTTCCACTCGCCCCTTCATAAACTCTCTCCTTCATTCCCCAAAATGGTTAAGCTTAACCCCTCTCTCTGTTCAAAGTGACTGCTTCTAGACCTAATTCCAGCTGACTGTCAGACCTTCTCAGCATCAGGCAAGGCAAGGGAGGAGCCAAAAAGACAAAGTTGGTCCCCCCCCCATTCTGAACCCTCCACGTGGGTTAACTGATACCATGTGGTTGTCATTATAGAAAACGTGACAAAGATTGACCTTTGTGCCACGTATGTGGGACGGCAGCGTAATCCCCGAAGGTTATTTATAGACTGCAACAGCAATCGAGAACACAACCCAAGGACAGACGTCCTTTCCTTGCCTGTCCCTCTGGACCTCCACGTGTTTGACCCTGGGATTCAAACCAGTATACCTTTGTAGTGGCATTTTAATTCCCTCCTTCATTGCCAGCGCCCTATCGAACAAGGACACCATCATCTTGATGAAGGTAATGTGCCAGAATAAGGTCCATTTAGTCAGTCATGATCCCTGTTATTTCTCTGCCTAATTTTTCTCTTATTTTCCATTATGCAATGACCTTCAGTAATTTGTGTTGGAACACTCAGGGTTAACATAATTATGCATTAGTGTTGAAATGAGTTATTTGGCACCATCTGTGCATTCCTCAGTTTCCCTTTGAGCGTCATATTATTATTGCAAGTAACCATTTTGCATATGTTTGCAGATAGGCCTCAACTGTGTAATCTCTCGGCCGATCCATGTGTAGTTTCCCTTCCCACTGTGATGTTCCCTGTTACGAAGACATCGTCAGCGTAGAATATTTATTCTGTGTAAGATTCATTATTTTAGCAGGCCCTTGTTATTACCTGCCCAGTAATTCGTTATTCTTCTGATCTGTGTTTGTTATGTAAATATAATTAGTTAAGAGAACCCTTGAGTTTACATGATTTTCCCTCACATGAAGAAGGCCCTAAGGCATAGATTCCCCCGTTCATCCTTTGCCACCCAGAATCAAGTAAGTATCCCTTGGACATTTTGAGCAATATATATATATATATATATATATATATATATATATATATATATATATATATAATATAATATAATATAGTATATATATATATATATATATATATATATATATATATATATATATATATATATATCTATATATATATATATGTATTTGTATTTGTATTTGTATTTATATTATATTATATTATATATATATATATATATATATATATATATATATATATATATATATATATATATATATATATATATATATATATATATATATATGATATAATATAATAACAATAACATCATAACTACAACAGACATCAACTCTTATTGAAATAAAGTTGGGTTTAAAAAGAACATTAGTTCACATGTAAACCGGCAACATTTTTTCATCGCTATTTAATATAACTTATAAAACCAGTCAGGAAATTAATGCCCCTATCCTCATAGGGGGGGGAGGATGGGGTGGAAGATCAGTATAATAACAATAACATCATAACTACAACAGACATCAACTCTTATTGAAATAAAGTTGGGTTTAAAAAGAACATTAGTTCACATGTAAACCAGCAACATTTCTTCATCGCTATTTAATATAACTTATAAAACCAGTCAGGAAGTTAATGCCCCTATCCTCATGGGGGGGGGGGAGGATGGGGTGGAAGATCAGTACGAGATGAATTCCACAACCTTGACGTGAAAGGAAACTTTCATGCAGCCATTGAACTTAACGCGAACCGTGGGATTGTAAAACCTAAATGAAGAAGTTACAAAATGATTCTTCCAAACTTACAAAGCGAGAATTATTATAGATTCATTGTTGGTATCTGTTCTCACCAAGAGAATGAATTGACTGTTGGTTAACCGTACGTTAGTGGTGGCACAAAAAGCTTCAATTAGTGGTTGTCATTACCTTGAAATGAAGCCTAAGAAACCATTTTAAACGAAACACGGTACAACGGATATTACTCGCTTCTGTGGAGTTGTAAGACGTACACCGATAGTTTGGTAATTACCTCCGGAGAGTCGCCAGTCCAGCAGATAGCGACATGATGGATCTCGACCCGTCAGCGTTAACTGGCCTCAAAATCTTGTTTATTCCGGTGGATTATGTTATCGATGAGGCGATTACTCTCACTGTTATTGTATGATGAAATTCATGTGCTAATACGCAGGATACATGAGTTTCATCGGCCTCCAGGATGAAAAAAAAAGATCTCTGTAGAGGGGGCGGGGGTAGTGCCGTCAGTGCACCTCACGCGATGCACTGTAGGCATTACTTAAGGCTCTTTGCAACGTCCCCTCGACCCCTAGGTGCAACGCCTTTCACTTCTTTTACTATATATACCACCGTTTATTTTCTCTTTCTTCCATCTTACTTTCCTTTCCTCAACCCTCTCCTAACATTTGTTTCTTAGTGCAACTGCTTTGAGGTTTTCCTCCTGTTACGCCTTTACAACGTCCTTTATTCTCAGGTTTGCTTTCAGCGCTGAGTGACCCCATAGGTCCCAGTGCTTGGCCGCTGGCCTAAATCTTATATTCCAATTCCTTATTTTTCTATGCAGTCAGTTTGTAAGGTGAATGATGATAACGAAATAGCAGAAGTGTTATAAATTTTCAAGAAAATATACAGTGAGGCAACTATACACACCTGTCCTGGATTCAACTGATTTATTTTCTTTGTTGTTGTTTATGGTTATGCTGGCGTTAAGCAACGTAAGTGAGAAAACGGAGGAAGGAAGGGAGTCCCAAAACTCTGCAGGAGAGAGGAACAGTGAAAATATGGCAAGCATTGACCTTTCGATGTTCTTTGCACAGTTTAAAAGCGGATATATTATTTTTTAGTTTTCTGTAAAAGAAAACTATTGAGATGGCTGTTTATCCGTCCGCCCTCGGATCTTAAAAATTACTGAGGCTAGAGGGCTGCAGATTGGTATGTTGATCATCCACCCTCCAATCATCAAAAATACCAAATTGCAGCCCTCTAACCTCAGTAGTTTTTATTTCATTTAAAGTTAAAGTTAGCCATGATCGTGCTTTTGGCAACGATATAGGACAGGCCACCACCGGCCGTGGTTAAAGTTTCATGGGTCCCGGCTCATACAGCATTCTACCTAGACCACTTAAAGATAGATCTATTTCCGGTGGCCTTGATAATACGCTGTACAGGAAACGCGATTGCGCCAAAGAAACTTCGGCGCATTTTTTACGTGTTTGTAATGAGTCTTAATGCGAGAACTCTGAAGATTATTTTTTTTTTTTTCAATCTTTCTTTATTTATGCACTTAATTCTTGCAGCTCTTCGTGTAGGAGTCTTCCTGTGAAGGTGGTGAGCTAAGCGGGAAGTAATTTGCACAACAACATCAGCAGAATTTATTATCATGAACTCTCTCTCTCTCTCTCTCTCCCTCTCTCTGTTCATTTCCATTAGTCCCTTTTACATCTGGTGTTTCGTGGGTGAGAGTGCGGTGGACCAGTTTCAAGCCCATCTCTTGCGGTGCCTGTCCCGATGCTTCTAGGGTATTTACCCGCTGCGTTGATCCAGCCATTCGGCAATTAATGGAGATGTATTTCATAGCGCTCTGTAGCGATGACGGCCGCGGAGAACCCTTTTGAGAAATGGTGTTTCGGGAACGGCCAAGACAAACGACTGGCGCATTGCGGGTTTCATTTTACCCGGAGAGTCTTGGGTTTTGAGTCGTCTGCTGCTCGGCGTGCCTTGCTTGAAGTTTATTTATTACTTTCGAAGGTTTTCGATTTTGACATTGTCTGAATACTTTTTTTTTTTAGTAAGGCTTTATGCTTCGCCCCTTTCTTGGTGTTCTGTTAAAATTTTACATCTTCTGAATTTTTTCGAATTGGGACAATATATAATTGAAGACTACACTTTATAAAGAATTCCTGTTCGTCTCTATCCGGCTGTTTGGTGAGGGGATAGGAACTACATTTTTGTGATGATTTCGAATAACTTTTTTTTTCGCAAGAACAGTTTGTTTATTTCTGCCAGATCAGAAGAAATAAAGAGAAGAATGGTTTTAAGAGAAGGACTTAGTCTTAGCCCCGGAGAAAATATATAAAACCACCTATCTAATGATGGGAAAATGTAAAATTCAAGTAACATCAAGTGGTTTATCTATTTAAACAACGAGGTGATGATACACACTTCGTCGGGAAAATACCCAAACAATTATCACGAATTTTAGGTGAGATCTTTAAGATCACACTTCACAACCGATTATAAAACCTTTGGGAATGAGGTCAGCGGTCATGACAAAACATTCGCAATTGTAGAATTATGTATCTTTCCTTCACTTCACATTCTCATGTGTTCTAAGACATGGAATGATGGCAACTGTTGTACTTCTGTTGTAAATAAAAAAAAAATTCCTGTATTTAACTCTGGCTGCTACCAAAATCAAGAGCCTGTGCTGTCACGAGGCCAGGATAATCTAACTATGACAATAACCTCTCATGAACTTGAGTGGTCCTCATACCATCATTCTCAGTATTCCTGATACCTAGCGAGGAGAGCTCTTGAGTACTTGCTGTCCAAGTTTATGACCCTTGTCCTTTGGAATGTCAACGTGTTTACGTCGGTCTCCATTGTAGAATGTTCATGTGGCTCCCAGGTTCTTCGCTGGGTGAGCGGGTTCCGTTCTCAGCTACCACTCTGTTGGTCGCGAGTTCGAATCTCCGACTGGCCAGTGAAGAACAAGAGGAGTTTGTTTCTGGTGATAGAAATTAATTTCTCGCTATAATGTGGTTCGGATTCCACAATAAGCTGTAGGTCCCGTTGCTAGGTAACTAATTGGTTCTTAGCCACGTAAAAATAAATCTAATCCTTCGGGCCAGCCCTAGGAGAGCTGTTAATCAGCTCAGTGGTCTGGTTAAACTAAGATATACTTAACTTTTTCATGTGGCTCCTTATCTTTGAAGTCCTTGGACAGCATTGTTAGGACATTCTTTTTAAGTGTAGTTGACGACATGTGGTCGATGGGTCATTTAAAAAAATATATATATCTCAGCAACCTTTTTGGCACAATTACCTGAGTTTCTGATCGTGTTGTAGATGGGCATTTATAAACACCAACCTCTGCAGATTTTTTTTATGAAGATTTGAATTTCCAGACATGTGCCATTACCTCCATAACCTGTTCCTCCTGATGTATGGATTTATTTTTATATTGTTTACGGGCTCTTCATATGTAATTTGCTCTTCGTGACAGCAGTTCTATTGATTTAGCTGATGTAACTTCTGCTTACATGACCTCTCTCTTGTGGTCCATTGAGATACACACACACACACACACACACACACACACACACATATATATATATATATATATATATATATATATATATATATATATATATATATATATATATATATATATATATATATATATATATATATATATATATATATATATATATATATTTAAACGAATACTACAGGAAAATTACGGGCAGAAGTTCAGTACCAAGCGGTTTCACGTGTTTATCCACTCATCTTCGGGGCACAAAAAATAATTTTTTTCCCTGAAGATGCGTGAAGAAACATGAAAGCGCTTGGTACTGAACTTCTGCTCTGTCATTTATTATATATATATATATATATATATATATATATATATATATATATATATATATATATATATATATATATATATATATACACAACTGTGGATCTTGTTAACTGCAACAAAAGTACGGTTTAATCACCCCTGTGATAATAACGACCGGAAAATTAAGTTTTGATCTTATCGTAAACCACTAAATTTCTGTTTTTTTATTTAATTTTCTTTCTCTTGCATCTTCGAACTACTCAACAAAATGTCTTTCTCTCTTAGAACTTCTTTGGCTATTTTGTTTTCATGTTCTCCATTCCCACCCCCACCCCCTTCTCTCCTTATTTCCTTTCTTATACAATTCCAGCAGTAGGTCACAGGTAGTTCTCAGATGAGGGACGTAACACCATCTTTCCTTGAAATCTCAGCAAGGAATGATTAATTCAGACATGCATTTGGTGGTCTCGAGGCCTCTGCTCTCTACTCTCACTTGTAACACTTTGGCCACTTGGGCCTGTCAGCCATCTTTTGGGAAAGAGGTAAAAAATATTGCTGGTATTGCATCTATGAATAAATCTGTCTGTAAATCATCTCGTGTAGAGATGTCTTCAAACTGAGTCTGCTCAGTTTGAAGAGCTTTCCTGTGTGAAGGTCTCCCTTTGTGTGTGTGTGTGTGTGTGTGTGTGTGTGTGTGTTTAGGTCTGTCATGTGTGGAAGCCACTGCTACTTCTCCTCGGGTACCAATGCGCGGAATCGTCTTGAAGCCGTTTTGTGTGGGGAATGGTCTGTGTAAAAATGTCGAGGTTCCCCTGCCTATAGAATTTCTTCTGTTAAGCT
>NC_089773.1:1005000-1010000 GCF_040412425.1 Macrobrachium rosenbergii
TTCAAACCAAATGTCTTGCTCCCGGCTTTTCATGTTCCTCCTATAACTTCGTGAAGCCAGCTGTTCAAACCAAATGTCTTGTTCCTGGCTTTTCATATTCTCATATAATTCTGTGAAGCCAGCTGATCAAACCAAATGTCTTGCTCCCGGCTTTTCATGTTCCTCCTATAACTTCGTGAAGCCAGCTGTTCAAACCAAATGTCTTGATCCTGGCTTTTCATATTCTCATATAATTCTGTGAAGCCAGCTGTTCAAACCAAATGTCTTGCTCCCGGCTTTTCATGTTCCTCCTATAATTTCGTGAAGCCAGCTGTTCAAACCAAATGTCTTGTTCCTGGCTTTTCATATTCTCATATAATTCTGTGAAGCCAGCTGTTCAAACCAAATGTCTTGATCCTGGCTTTCATATTCTCATATAATTCTGTGAAGCCAGCTGTTCAAACCAAATGTCTTGTTCCTGGCTTTTCATATTCTCATATAATTTTGTGAAGCCAGCTGATCAAACCAAATGTCTTGCTCCCGGCTTTTCATGTTCCTCCTATAACTTCGTGAAGCCAGCTGTTCAAACCAAATGTCTTGTTCCTGGCTTTTCATATTCTCATATAATTCTGTGAAGCCAGCTGTTCAAACCAAATGTCTTGATCCTGGCTTTTCATATTCTCATATAATTCTGTGAAGCCAGCTGATCAAACCAAATGTCTTGCTCCCGGCTTTTCATGTTCCTCCTATAACTTCGTGAAGCCAGCTGTTCAAACCAAATGTCTTGATCCTGGCTTTTCATATTCTCATATAATTCTGTGAAGCCAGCTGTTCAAACCAAATGTCTTGCTCCCGGCTTTTCATGTTCCTCCTATAATTTCGTGAAGCCAGCTGTTCAAACCAAATGTCTTGTTCCTGGCTTTTCATATTCTCATATAATTCTGTGAAGCCAGCTGTTCAAACCAAATGTCTTGATCCTGGCTTTTCATATTCTCATATAATTCTGTGAAGCCAGCTGTTCAAACCAAATGTCTTGTTCCTGGCTTTTCATATTCTCATATAATTCTGTGAAGCCAGCTGTTCAAACCAAATGTCTTGCTCCCGGCTTTTCATGTTCCTCCTATAACTTCGTGAAGCCAGCTGTTCAAACCAAATGTCTTGTTCCTGGCTTTTCATATTCTCATATAATTCTGTGAAGCCAGCTGATCAAACCAAATGTCTTGCTCCCGGCTTTTCATGTTCCTCCTATAACTTCGTGAAGCCAGCTGTTCAAACCAAATGTCTTGTTCCTGGCTTTTCATATTCTCATATAATTCTGTGAAGCCAGCTGTTCAAACCAAATGTCTTGCTCCCGGCTTTTCATGTTCCTCCTATAACTTCGTGAAGCCAGCTGTTCAAACCAAATGTCTTGTTCCTGGCTTTTCATATTCTCATATAATTCTGTGAAGCCAGCTGATCAAACCAAATGTCTTGCTCCCGGCTTTTCATGTTCCTCCTATAACTTCGTGAAGCCAGCTGTTCAAACCAAGTGTCTTGCTCCTGACTTTTCATATTCCTCATATAATTCCGTGAAGCCAGCTGTTCAAACCAAATGTCTTGATCCTGGCTTTTCAAATTCCTCATATAATTCTGTGAAGCCAGCTGTTCAAACCAAATGTCTTGCTCCCGGCTTTTCATGTTCCTCCTATAACTTCGTGAAGCCAGCTGTTCAAACCAAGTGTCTTGCTCCTGACTTTTCATATTCCTCATATAATTCCGTGAAGCCAGCTGTTCAAACCAAATGTCTTGCTCCCGGCTTTTCAAATTCCTCATATAATTCCGTGAAGCCAGCTGTTCAAACCAAGTGTCTTGCTCCCGGCTTTTCATATTCCTCGTATAATTCCGTGAAGCCCGCTGTTCAAACCAATTGTCTTGCTCCTGACTTTCATATTCATCATATAATTTCGTGAAGCCAGTTGTTCAAACCAACGAATACATAAATTTCTCTGTATATCTATCGTTGAAGAAATGAAACTGTTGAGGAAACGTATTATACTCATCATATTACACCAACTTTTAGCCTTAACCGGTCACTCTCGCATCTACGTAATCTTCAGACTTAAATTAGATAAGGGCATTATGTAACCAAATTCATTGGCTTTCTTTTGAATAGTGGGAGAACTAAAAGAATGGGATACAGGAGGCATAAACGAAATAATGGCAAAGTTATTTATTAATGGCCTCTCTGGTATTCTTTTAGAATTACAATAGTACAGAAAGCTCCTTTTCGTATAAGTCAAGAGAGTTTCGCCTCTCTCTCTCTCTCTCTCTCTCTCTCTCTCTCTCTCTCTCTCTCTCTCTCTCTCTCTCTTTCCTGATAACGTCCCATCACCCAAACAGTAGCCAATTTCTCTTGGGTGATGAGTCTCAATCAGTCAGTTTGATGCCGCTTTCTGTCCCCGCAATTCCGTCTCCACTCGTCCTCCTCCTCCTCCTCACTATTACCACGTCTTCTTTTTTGTCTCTCTTTCATTTCCTGTCTCCTTGTTCATCCCATTTCCCCACTGCCATTCTGTCTCTCTCTCCCACACACACACACACACACACACACACACACACACACACACACACACACACACACACACACATATATGTATATAGATAGATAGATAGTATATATATACACACTGAGACAGATTTACATACAGACTCACATAAAATATGTACTTGAATTACTTTGCGATTGTGGAAAAGGAACTTCAGATAACGATGAAAGTTTCAAATCCTTCGAATTTCGAGAAACCCGAAAGTGAGGGATAGTCAACAGGAATACAGTTGTAAGGTAACCGGAAGACAAGAAGGTTGAACAGTGAACGTTAGTATATATAGATGGTGAAAGATTGGAAGTGGATGATTCGTACAGGTATTTTTTCATGAATGTATCAGCCGATATGAGAAAAAGAAGTTAATCATAAAATTCGTGAAGCATGCTAGGGAGCTCTCCGAATGGTTTGGAAGAAAAGTTAAAGGGTCCACAGAGACGGAAGCAGGGAAATATGAGAGTGTTATAGAACCTGCTCTAAGGTATCCTAGTAGGGGGTGTAGTGCCGTCATTACACCTCACGCGCGGTGCACTGTAGGCGTTACTTATGGCTCTTTGTAGCATCCTTTCCTTCGGCCCCCTAGCTGCAACCCCTTTCATTCCTTTTACTGTACCTCCTTTCATATTCTTTCTTCCATCTTACTTTCCACCCTCTTCTGACAATTGTTTCATAGTGCAACTCTGTTACACCTTTGTAACCTTTTACTCCCAATTTTCCTTTCAGCGCTGAATGACCTTATAGGTCTCAGTGCTTGGCCTTCGGCCAAAATTGTATATCCAATTCTATTCTGCTCTAAGGTATGGAAATCTGGACGTTTAGTGCAAATAAGGCGATAAGATGGAAGCCGTTGAGATGACTTATTGTTTTCGTAGTATATCTGAAGGAAGGTTGGGAAAGGTGAGGAATTTTACACACAAAATATGTTCAAGATGAAACGCGCAGTTTTGAGGTGGTTTGATCTCATAGGAAGAATGGATTGCTCTTTACTGGTAAAAAATATCTTGAATTTGGAAGAATTGGGTGGAAATAATGATGAGTAGACAATGAAAATACCATTTAGGTGGAGTGGCAGAGATGCTGGAGTGGAAGGGCATTGATATCTAGGATATATGAATGTTCAGAAGATAGAGGTGAGAGGCACAGTGTATGTAATAAGGTTGAAGTCTTGCTGACAACTTAGATACGAATGTGATACGTTTCATACCGAGGAGGTGATCTGGGTAGGAGTTCTCTTCTTGGGGGTTTTAACTCTCGATTTTGTTCCATTGCTTTCCCCCTTTGTATAGTAAAGGCATTATGTATACATATGTATATATATTTATATATGAATAATATATACATATATGTGTATATATACATATATACTTACATATATACATATATAATATATATATATATATATATATATATATATATATATATATATATATATATATATATTATACATATATATAATATATACACATATAGGCTACATACATACACACATTCATAGACTTATTGAGGGAAGTTCAAGGTTTTAGACTTCTGTGGAAAGTATATAAGTTAGCAAAGCTGGCGTTCCATAATGTGAGCATTAAGATCTGCCAACCTTGCCAGGAAAGTTATTTTGCAATTTTGCAGTGTAGGAGACAGAAAGAATTAAGCCCGCTGGCGGTGTGATATCATGGCATTTGTACAAAGAATGGATGCTTGTGTTCTGGGAAATAAGCAGCAGTCACTAACGAAGGTACTGATATATAACAAAATTCAATGTCTACTTGTTTGTTTATTATTGTTATGTGTAACTGCGATAGTCTGCTGGTTGTAAGTAGGGTTTCTCTCCTGGGATCCCAGCCATATTTAGCCCAGTTTTGTTTCCCGGGATTTGACCCCAAATCCCGGGATTTTCACTTTCATATTTTTTGTATAATGTACGTTCATTAATGTATAAAAAAGCCTGGGGAAGAGAGATTTCAAGATTCAAGAATAGCTGGATTGAATAAGTTCAGCTACAACCAAGTGCTTAGTTTCTTACAACACGATCCTCTTATCCTTTCAGGTATTCCATTTCCACCAAGAATGTGATAATGTTACTCATGTATTGAATCATAAAGACCCTTTGTCATGCTGCATATCATTTTACTCCTTACTAAGTCAGTAAAATCATGTAATTCATATAAATCTCTATTCAAACTGCCATTTTTAAACATGGTGGGGTACCAGTGGCCCGGAGTTCGACTCTCCGAGCGGCCAATGAAGAATTAGAGGAATTTATTTCTGGTGATAGAAATTCATTTCTCGTCATAATGTGGTTCGGATTCCACAATAAGCTGTAGGTCCCGTTGCTAGGTAACCAGTTGGTTCTTAGCCGCGTAAAATAAATCTAATCCTTCGGGCCAGCCCTAGGAGAGCTGTTAATCAGCTCAGTGGCCTGGTTAAACTAAGGTATACTTAACC
>NC_089773.1:1015000-1032500 GCF_040412425.1 Macrobrachium rosenbergii
AATCAATTAAATCTTCACTTCAAGAGGAGCAATTTACGAAGGCTCGGGGCTTAGTTACCGAAGAAGAGGATGAGGCCAGATTAGGTTTACGACGACTCACTTACTGAATGACTACACGTGTGTAGTAACTCTCACTTTGGCACAGTGGTGGAGGGACCGAAGATATATATATATATATATATATATATATATATATATATATATATATATATATATATATATATATATATATATATATATATATATATTCTTATATATATATACCATTCGTCCCTTCATCCAGTTAGATAGAAATTCAAATTTAAGGGTAGCTGGAGAAAATGCCATGAAAAGGGGTTGAACTTATGTAGGAAACCCTCAATATCACCTGACTTTTGGGGGGGAAACAATAGCGACCTCTTAGCCCCAGCGTCGGGTGGTTTGGGGGGGGTCAAGATAGCAGTTAGGGCCACAGGGCCAAATCCGGGCTGTAAACAGGCTGTTATCCTAACTCTTAAAGTCCTCAACTATAAGACCTATTTTTCCTACGACCTTTCGCTGGCTGTGTGACTGCTTTCAGATCGCCAATGTCCTGTACCCAACCCATGAAAACAAAATCGAATGTGACACTCCATACCCAACCGCCACAGTGTCGAGTGGTGCCCATTTGTCTCTATGGGATGGTATTCAGGCGAGACTCCAGCGGCCGAATTTGTCTACTGCAACGAGCTCTAGCACAGAAGGAATCAGGTACATCTGGAAGCACTCGGTCCTATGCCAGCATTCTTTTTCTTCTCGTGAATTTTTCTCCATTTTCCGAATTTTCAACTTTTCATTCTCCTAACAAAGGTCCCCTTCATCCAAATAAAAGCTAACAGCCCTTGCCCCTCATGACTAGTAAACTCAAATTAAATTAATTCAGTGGTCAGGATTAGATTACCCCCTCCGTAGTGTTACCACGGGCTAATTAAATCTAATTGATTAATTGCCCCACCGTGCCTACTCAAGTTCATGTGAGAGAAACTCATTTGGTTTTGGATGCTAACTGGGACTTTTCTTCCAGAATCTGATATCCATCCCCTCTGACGGTCTGTGTCCTTGCCTAGAACAAAACCCTAGCATAGACATCTAATTACCATCCTACCAAGTGCAAGAGTCCTTCTGATTAGCAGTCTGGGACACTGGACAGTTCCCCCTTGATACCCAAGTACGTTATCCACAAAATTATTCAACCAGTAGCAACCTTCACGGTCAATTGCATGTTAAACCATTTCAGGGCCATAGTCTTTTATATTCAGCAATTTGCTATGCATTGTCTAATTTTATTGCACATTGTATGTGCTTCTTTGCTGCACCGTCAGCCTTTTCATCTTAATTTCCTTATTACTTCATTTCTAAATAAATTCAGTTTAAAGTAAATAACTGGTTAATTTTCCCCCAAGCCATGGCGACCTCCAATTCTCTGTTTACTTAGATATGATATCAAGGTAAGTCAGTTAATCCATTCCCTTTACCACTTACATTCTGAGTGCTTTGTGTTGGCTTTCAAGGCCAACACAAAGAACCCATTCTTCTAGCCGACCCCAAGAATGTAACAATATATATATATTTATGTATATATATATATATATATATATTTATATATATATATATATATATATATATATATATATAATTTATATATATATATATAATTTATATATATATATATTATATATATATATATATATATTTATATATATATATATATATATATATATATATATATATATATATATATATATATATTGCTACAAGTGTTGTTCAGCTTTGTAGCTTTATCATGTGTCTAAACTTGTTCTTGATTAGATTCTCCATCATTTTGATGTAGAAAGGGATTGATTGTGAATGGTCTCGGCGTTATAATATTTTTAGACCAATTTCAATCACAGCTTTTCACTCTCTCTCTCCCTTTCTGTCCCCCGACCCCCCCACCCCCCACTTTCCCTCCCAACTGTCCACGAAGTTGGTGTTATAATACTACATGCCATAACACTTTCATTCTGCTGGAGAAATGATTCAGAATTTTAACTTCATGATGCGGAAGTTATTTGTATATTTGTTCCTCAGAGATTCTTTGACATTGACCTTGCTGAGAAAATACAGATGGGGCGATGGTCCAAAATAATAAATAAATTAACAAACAATAAAGAAAATAAAAGCAGGCCAATAAATAAAATATGAAAAAAAAAGATTCACTTGAAACCGGATATAAAAGCCCTTTGATAAAAATGAGAGAAAAAATGAATTCTGCCGAAAGGCACGACAATTTTTGCCGGCAATTTTTATGTTTCTATGCATAGTCTCTTCAACCTTTTTTCTTTTTTCTCTCTCTCTTTTTGCCCTCGCTCGAAAAAGGCTGAAAGCCGTCGGTATTTTTATACGATTTGGTCAAAATTAGAGCTCCCTCCCGCCAAAGATTGCTATGCTGTGGTTTTTATTTATTTTTTTTTCTCACAGAGACGAAGATGAATTGTAATTAAAACTGACCCTTACAGGAAATCCCATGTTTATGGCGTTTCTCCCCCTTCTCTACCCTTTCCGATCTGGGTATCACTATGGTAATAGGCATTTTTAAAAATTTATTTAGTTACTTGTAAATATCGGCAGATAGAACGTCCAAATCAGTGCCCATATCTAGGCCAGATCATAAGGAAACGAGGAGGTAAAAGTGGGCCTAACCCTAATAAAAATGGTAGACCTGCCTTAAGTAGCCTGTCCGTTCATAGGAAAAACTTCCTCAAAAAATAACTCAGTAACTGCGAGATCAATACCTTTTACTCCCTGATGCAGTGATTGTGATGCTCCTAATCTTATCACTCTTCCTTTCTCTAATCTAGTGCCATCCATAATGATTTGGACTTTCAAGATCTGTAACGCCCTTCAGTTCTTGAAGACCCAAAAAGGCCTCCTGGCCTGAATATATCCCTGCATGTTTCCTAAGGGGATTTCATAGATAAATGTTTGCCTTTGCCATTCTGTTCACGAAATTCTTAACTCCTGTGCCATGCCTTTGCCATTCTGTTCACCAAATTCTTAATTCCTGTGCCTTACCTTCGCCATTCTGTTCATCAAATTCTTACTTACTGTGCCATGCCTTTGCCATTCTGTTCACCAAATTCTTAATTCCTTTCCCATGTCTTTGCCATTCTGTTCACCAAATTCTTAATTCGTGTGCCATGCCTTTGCAATTCAGTTCACCAAATTCTTAATTCCTGTGCCATCCTTTGCGATTCTGTTCACCAAATTCTCAATTCCTGTGCCATGCCTTCGCCATTTTGTTCACCAAATTCTTAATTCGTGTGCCATGCCCTTGCCATTCTGTTCACCAAATTCTTAATTCCTGTGCCCTACATTTGCCATTCTGCATACCAAATTCTTAATTCCTGTGCCAGTGCCATGCCCCTGCCATTGTGTTCACCAAATTCTTAATTCCTGTGACATGCCTTTGCCATTCTATTCACCAAATTCTTAATTCGTGTGCCATGCCTTTGCCATTCTGTTCACCAAATTCTTAATTCCTGTGACATGCCTTTGCCATTCTGTTCACCAAATTCTTAATTCCTGTACCATGCCTTTGCCATTCTGTTCACCAAATTCTTAATTCCTGTGCCATGCCTTCGCCATTCTGTTCATCAAATTCTTAATTCCTGTGCCATGCCTTCGCCATTCTGTTCACCAAATTCTTAATTCCTGTGCCATGCCTTTGTAATTCAGTTCACAAAATTCTTAATTCCTGTGCCATCCTTTGCGATTCTGTTCACCAAATTCTCAATTCCTGTGCCATGTCTTCGCCATTTTGTTCACCAAATTCTTAATTCGTGTGCCATGCCTTTGCCATTCTGTTCACCAAATTCTTAATTCCTGTGCCATGCCTTCGCCATTTTTTTCATCAAATTCTTAATTCGTGTGCCATGCCTTTGCCATTCTGTTCACTAAGTTCTTAATTCCAGTGCCATGCCTTTGCCATTCTGTTCATTAAATTCTTAATTCGTGTGCCATGCCTTCGCCATTCTGTTCACCAAATTCTTAATTCGTGTGTCATGCCTTTGCCATTCTGTTCACCAAATTCTTAATTCGTGTGCCATGCCTTCGCCATTCTGTTCACCAAATTCTTAATTCCTGTGCCATGCCCTTGCCATTGTGTTCAGCAACTTCTTAATTCGTGTGCCATGCCTTTGCCATTCTGTTCACCAAATTCTTAATTCCTGTGCCATGCCTTTGCCATTCTGTTCACCAAATTCTTAATTCCAGTGACATGCCTTTGCCATTCTGTTTATCAAATTCTTCATTCCTGTACCATGCCTTTGCCATTCTGTTCACCAAATTCTTAATTCCTGTTCCATGCCTTCGCCATTCTGTTCATCAAATTCTTAATTCCTTTGCCATGCCTTTGCCATTCTATTCACCAAATTCTTAATTCCAGTGCCATGCCTTTGCCATTCTGTTCACCAAATTCTCAATTCGTGTCCCATGCCTTTGCAATTCATTTCACCAAATTCTTGATTCCTGTGCCATCCTTTGCCATTCTGTTCACCAAATTCTCAATTCCAGTGCCATGCCTTCGCCATTTTGTTCACCAGATTCTTAATTCGTGTGCCATGCCCTTGCCATTCTGTTCACCAAATTCTTAATTTCTGTGCCATGCCTTCGCCATTTTGTTCATCAAATTCTTAATTCCTGTGCCATGCCTTTGCCATTCTGTTCACCAAGTTCCTAATTCGTGTGCCATGCCTTCGCCATTCTGTTCATCAAATTCTTAATTCGTGTGCAATGCCTTTGCCATTTTGTTCACCAAATTCTTAATTCGTGTGTCATGCCTTTGCCATTCTGTTCACCAAATTCTTAATTCCTGTGCCATGCCTTTGCCATTCTGTTCACCAAATTCTTAATTCCTGTGCCATGCCTTTGCCATTCTGTTCACCAAATTCTTAATTCCTGTGCCATGCCCTTGCCATTGTGTTCACTAAATTCTTAATTCCTGTGACATGCCTTTGCCATTCTGTCCACCAAATTCTTAATTCGTGTGCCATGCCTTTGCCATTCTGTTCACCAAATTCTTAATTCGTGTGCCATGCCTTTGCCATTCTCTTCACCAAATTCTTAATTCCTATTGAGAAACTTTAACTAATAGACTTTATTCCGAAGACAGATGGCCAGCTCAATTCTGTAAGGTGGCATCCAAATACTTTAATTTCTGCTGTAGCTAAAGCACTCAAACATTATTAAACTATCATATCTTCAATTATAGCCAGTTGAAATGATTTTAATTTTCATGTCACCGATATGTTTCAAGCTTAACATGATTTAATGAAACATGTAATAGAATCTGCCGGAGCTGTCAGCACTAAGTGAAGTATGAATAAGTCCTTTCCTTTTATTCTTTTCTTGTTAAATGACGACAGTACCTGGTTTGAAACACAAGTGACTCCAAGGCTACAGTTATTGGAATAAACATGAATGTGAAGAGTGAATTGAACGAGGCTCTCTTTTGTTGCCGGCAAATAAAGGATTAGTCTATACTTTTTGACCGATAATGTCTACCTAGACCAATTGAACGGTGGTTACTTCAGGCAGAAAATGGATGTAATCAGCACTATAGAGTTAGTGGCATTCAGCAATACGTACAAAAAGGAAAAAAATTTTTAGGAGAAAATTTACACTCGGACCATTTAAGAGTGCAAATTTGAGGATCTCATTCAAGCAGTACTTGACTTTGTGACATGTAATAGCAGTTTATGTCCTCAGCCTTTGTTTGAGTAGCTGCTGCATAAAAATCGTATCCTTGAGCCAAAGGAAATTTGAGAAGGATGTCTGTCTTGACCGTCTACCCGGCCTCTAAGTTTGAGTGAAGTCCAGTTTACCCCTCTCTTGGCGGACGAATTAGTCAGTGAATCTGGATAACAGTACAGAAAATTGTGCACCATTTTTTCCATCCTTTTCTAGGCCTTCCTGTCCTCCTCCATCTCAACACTTCTGAATTGTATACATTTATCATCAACCTATCGTCCTGTATTCTTTCCGCACGACCCATCCATCTAGCACACTGATCCATCCTAATACCTACACTAACCTTTCAATCACCTCTGCTCTTCTCCACCATTCTCATCCTCTCAACTTTCAATCTTATACGATATATATATATATATATATATATATATATATATATATATATATATATATATATATATATATACAGTAGATATAGGGTGAACCAAAAGTAGGTGGACAGTAGGTGGAATAGGGTTTGTGTTAGGGTTATATTATAACGGTGCTGTTTATTATGTGTATGTATATATATATATATATATATATATATATATATATATATATATATATATATATATATATATATCTTAATATATATATATATATATATATATATATATATATATATATATATATATATATATATATATATATATATATATATTATGTTCTCAGTGCCTTTGTGTTACATTATGGTATACAATAAAATTTAATTGTAAAATTAACAATTGTTTATAAAAATTCAACTGTATCAGTTGATATATAATTGTATATGTAATCTCAAAATGAATGTTATCATCTTATTTCCGCCTACTCTCAGTTCACCTATATATATATATATATATATATATATATATATATATATATATATATATATATATATATACATATATACGTATATATATGTTTGTGTGTGTGTATGTAATGTTTATATTTATATCCACGTATAACCAGAGAGACACGGACAGGCAGGCAGGCAGGGAGGGAGGGAGGGAGAGCATAATTGTGGTGCGCCGCGAGAAACGGTTGAGTAAATCACTCTTGATGATTAAACGCGTGCACAGGGCCATGAAATCCTCCACAGTGTGTTCATTAAACTCGGAATAAATAAAATCCGACGCAATACGTCGGCCCAAAAAATACTCCGCAAATCTGTAACAATACTCCGTCTCTTTTCGAATTATGGAAATAGTTTTCGGTTTTGTGGAAGTGCAAAAAATCAGAGAGCCATCATTACTACAGAGCTGGAATCAAGGGCGACTTTTCTGCCAGTTGTAGGCACGAATAACCAGTAAAAAATGCGCAGAAGAGTCGAGTTTTCTGTACAGCTCTTGAAACTTACAGCCACGGCCTGTTGGTGGCCTGTCCTATAGCTCTGCCAGACGCATGATCGTTGCTAACATTAACCTTAAATAAAATAAGAACTACTGAGCTACAGGGCTGCAATTTGGTATGTTTGATGACTGGAGGGTGGATGATCAACTTACCAATTTGCAGCCCTCTAGCCTCAGTAGTTTTTAAGATGTGAGGGCGGACAGAAAAAGTGCGGACGGACAGACAAATAGCCACCTCAATAGTTTTTTTGTAGAAAACTAAAAACGTACATTAATAATAGGAGAAATGGTGATAATAATATTTATGGTGAAGAAAAATTCCAGTAACAGAATGGTTTCAAGGCATTCTAATCGCTTGACAGTATTGACAGGTTCATATGGAAATCGATTATCCCCTTATCGACAGATGCCTGCATAGCGATGATGCATGTAAAGGTAACATTGGATACATATATGGGGATTATTTAGAATTAATAATCTTTAGATGAAAGAAAATGCCCCACAAATTACGAGTGTGAGACGATTAGAGTTGCCTTCGTCGTTCTAATTTGTGAAGGGAATATTTCGTTAAAAGCATTTAATATGTTACTAAATATTTCCATGTTTTTCAGTCAAATGATGATATTCATTCCATACCTTCTTTTTGTTTTCTGCGAAAGAGAACTATTGAGATTTCTGTTTGCCTTCCGTCCGCACTTTTCTGTCCGCCCTCAGATCTTAAGAACTACGGAGGCTGGAGGGCTGCAAATTGGTATGTTGATCATCCACCCACCAACCATCAAACACACCAAATTGCAGCCCTCTAGCCTTAGTAATTTTCATTTTATTTAAGGTTAAATCTAGCCAGGACCGGTCACCAACAGGCCGTTGCTGAAAGTGTCATGGGCCGTGGCTCATACAGAAAACTCGAATGCGCCGAAGAAACTTTGGCGCATTTTTTACTTGTTTTGTTTTCTTCACTAATCGCACTTCTCTTTATAAAGAAAGTCCAGTATTCGTTCTCTCGACCAGTCCAATATCCTTTAGTGTGAAGTATTGACCACTACACTTTTAATAATGTTATCGTTGTTATTTACCATCCGAATCTGATACAATGACCACTGGGGTGCGGTGAGGGGAAATATAATGATCACTCGCTGAACATCCACACAGCTCCTTATTCGTTTGGAAATAATTTTAATATCATTTTTGTATTTTTCGTAGTATGCCAAAGCTTATTAGGATGCAGAGCTAGAAGTTAACAGTGAATTAAACTTTAATTCATTTTCGTGCACTGTGAGACAGTTTCTCAGAACAGTAAACAAGAAAGTTGTAAGCATTATATTGAGAACCCTTGTGGACAGTAGTGAACTTGTCGAAGTTGACTCGACTGTGGAGTGGGCTATTGGGCGGAAAGTAGTTACTCCCATAACCCACAAACACCTAAGCAAAACTTTATTAGTATTATTTCTCAGTATGCGCAGAAGTAGCAAATACGATTCAGGAAATAATATGTGTCCCTTCTTGCACAGCTGAAACAAACACAAAAGTTTGTTTCAGCCTGCCATTACAGGAGGCTCTCAAGTCTGCTTTCCTTTGTGATAAGATGTGTTTCCCCAATATCCGAGGAGCTTTTTCCCGAAGTGCAACTCCTAATCCTTGCATTTGCTTCCTGACTGGCTTATGATAGCTAGGGAAAGACGTCGTTACATGTATGGTTCCAAGTCCTGCCATGCTAGTATTCAAATATCCAGAATTGTTTTTATTTTGTTTTTATCTTCGTCCCCATTTTGTTTCTGGTCACTACTCTTGCATCCTCTTTTTTCGAGCCTAGAAAATATTTATTCATACCCTTTACATACCAGAAGTGTCTTGCTGTTTGTATGCTCAATTCCATATTTATCGAGTTATTTTTTAGTCTGTATCAAGACCAAGAGAAAGAGAGGATCCGCTCACTTCCCCCCAAATCCCCCATGTAGGCAGACCTTTGTCTACCTCCTTATTGCGTCAGCAGGTGAATTGCCGTAATGAGCAGGTACCTCTAAGATACGTCATCGCCTACGTAGTTACCCCAGGTAGGAGGGGACTCCACCCAATTGGGTAGACCTCTTTTGGCCTTGGTCTGTATGGTACAGTGCTTTATCTTTCTTTTGTCACACCATTGATTATGGGTACAGTGTGATTCATGGAAAATGAACCTGGGATCTCAGATGAAAGCATTTCTGGATTTTAAAGGCCTCTTGGTCTCCTGAATGTTCACTGTAAACTGGATTTACTATATATTGTATATCATTCATATCAGCCTAATCCTTTATACAAAGGACACTTTGGTCCTGGTATTCCATTTGTGATATCTTTTTTTTTATTTTGAATGTTTCTGCAACATTGACAAAGACAAGTTTCTCTTTTAAAATGTTGTTGATATTGATATATAAATTTATATAAATTACGCTAAACATGTTTATTGTGTTGTGGTTTTATATATTTATTTTAGGTTACAACCATTTCCACAAGTTAGGTAATATATATATAATTTATTTATTTATTTATTATTGTTAGATTTTACCTGGGGAAGAATGGGAACTTACCATGTGGGTTCAATTCTGACTGCAGGTGTAGACTCAGGTAACCAACATCAAGAAAGAGGTTAAGTTGAAGGCTGTACTTCAATGGGGAGAGTTTGGATAAACACTTGAATTCACTAAAATCACTTATATTTATATTAACAAACTAAATCAGAAGAATGGGGAATTTGCAAAACCAGACAGGATGATAAAGATTCCTGTCGAATAACTAAAATTACAGTTAGTTACACAATATCAGTAACAAGGGAAAAACCCACTTCATAGGACACCATTGGGTGAGGGGCAGTGGTTGTAACCACGGCACAAGCACAGGGGTGAACAGATGATTCCATAGCTAGCAACTCTGTCTGCAAATGAGAATGCATCGGTTACTCACACAGATTTACGTAGCAAATTATGGAATCGAGGGGATTTCACATAAGGTGCCAAAGCAACTCGATTCTAGGCACTGGGATGAACATGAACTGGAATAATTTACTCACTGCACTAAGCAAATCATGTCTCGTGAAAAGATCGCACTTTAGGCAGGAAAATAAATTCAGTAGAAGAATAATAGGGTCATGACTGATTCAAAACCTTGCTTTAGGTACATCAACTTTCTGTACAGGGTACTTTGTCTTCAGCGCCAGCTGGGAGGGCATGACTTATGGGCTTCACCACAAAGGAAGACTCAGGCTTAAAGCAGCCACATGGGAAAATCAGGGCTCTGATAGAGTGGATGAGGCAAGGGACAAGTGTCTGGAGTGCAGGGCAGGGCGTTTCTCTGGGTTACCCGAGATCTGAGAGCGCATGGGTTTTTTGTTCGTCCTTTTCTGTCCTCGTAAGGATTACATCTTTCTCATTCCAAATGGCGTTATTGTCTCTGGATTTGCAGCCCGTTTTCTATATCGCTCGGCCATGTGCAAGCCAAATGGGAACCATGCTGGACTTTTTCTTTTGCCTCCAGTCACTAGATCAAGTCACTAGATCAAGGAAGAGGATTAAAAGATTATTTAAGGGGTGAGGAACGAGAGATTCTTCTAGGAAGGGGCAATGTTCCCATAACTTGTCTTTGTTAGTCAGCGGTGTTGTTAACTCGGCTACCTTTATTTTAATAGAATACGTAAATTACGATAGCGTGGTGCATCATTGCACTCTTAGAGGAAAGGTGACTTATATTCATGAAAATATATATATACATATATATATATATATATATATATATATATATATATATATATATATATATATATATATATATATATATATATATATATATATATATATATATATATATATGTGAGGTTTAGTATGATGGGACAATCGTTTGCCGATTGTTCCCTTGGGTTGTTGCCTCCTTACTTTTTTATTTTCTTTGAAGGAAAGTTGACGTCTGTCGCGTTGTCTCTGACAGTGGCAGTCGGGTTTAGCATAGCAGCGAGTCAGGTTCTCGGCAGCAGCTTTAGCAACATGGAGTCTTTGTTGGAGCAGCAGGTATTCCTTACCTGTTGGCCTCATCAGCTGAAGGATGGTGGGATAGCTAAATCATAGCCTTCCGTGGATCTTCCTGTATAACAGCAGACGTGCTGTTTCGACGTTTCTTCTGTAATTCATCGGTGTTGATGACTGTGTTCCAGTTGAGCAGTTGGTGGCTGCTTTGGTGTCTTCACAGGAGTTCGTCTGATTGCATTCATCCTTCTTGACAGCTGGGTCTGTCGTGTTATCTCCACGGAGATTGAGATTGTTTATCGGTGTTACCCCGAGTGATTTCATGTTGTTGCTTTATCATTTATTTGATTGTTTATGCTGCCTGTTTGTTTATTGGCAATGTCTGTATTGTTCTAGTAATTGATGTTATTCTGGTATAATTATTCATTTCGTTATTATTATTAATGGTGTCGAGCAGTGTATGGCTCTGGTGATGATTTTCATTACATTATTATTATTAATGGTGTCGAGCAGTGTATGGCTCGGGTGATGATTTTCATTACATTATTATTATTAATGGTGTCGAGCAGTGTACGGGTAATGTTTTTTTATTGCATTATTATTATTAATGGTGTAGAGCAGTGTATGGCTCTAGTAACTGTATTTTAGGATGCTTTTTCATCATTATTTTGATTGAGATTGTTTAGTCATTTGTGTGGTATAAGACTTGTTTATTAATTTTGACTGCTGCTGTTAATATTTATTTAATTATGTATGCTAAACCTGGACTCACTTGTATATATGTATATATCTTAGTATAATAAATTAGTTTAAGGTAATTTTTTTTGTTTCGTTCAGCTCCTTCCTCCTTTGTCTGCCTCAATTTCTGCCGATATTTTTGTATTTAAAAACCTGCTGTTCATAACATATATATATATATATATATATATATATATATATATATATATATATATATATATATATATATATATATGTATATATATGACATTCATTCACAGTCCCCATATTTACCTTCCCCCACTGAAGATAAATCCCGCAGTTTCTAGCCTTTGATGATGCCCAGTTTTAGCCAGCCGAAAAACCAAATGTTTGCTGTAAAGATAAATCTGGGATAAGCATTCCATGCCATGTCTGCACCAGCAGTAATCCAAAGGGGTGTGATCACATTACTTAGAATGATCATTTGCCATTGAAGAAACATAACATAACAAACATATCGCGATTCCCTCTCTGAAGCTTATCATTTTTCATGCGAAAATAGGAGTGATAAAGATTAGAAAGAGCAGAAACAGATATCATGAATGACCTCCATAGCAATCTGTTCTGTCAATGGGCAGGGGTGAGGCAAATATAACACCGTGACGCAGGAGGCGGGGCCGGGGTACATGGGCTATCAACAGAAACATCTGCACACCAATAAAATCTTTACATAGACTTGGAGAATGTCTTTGGGCATAAAAACTTTACCTTATATATAAATATTATATATATATATATATATATATATATATATATATATATATATATATATATATATATATATATATATATATAAACTACTGAGGAGGCTAGAGGGCTGCAATTTGCTATGTTTGATGATGGGAGGGTGGATGATCAACATACCAGTCTGCAGCCCTCTAGCCTCAGCCACAGTTTTTGAGATCTGAGGGCGGACAGAAAAAGTGCGGACGGACAGACAAACAGCCATTGCTTTAATTATATTTTCTTTGAATGCCATATCTGTTCATTTTTTCTTAAATTAATTATATCCCGTGTTGTTGCTCTGACTGTCATTCAGTACTGTGTAAATAGGGTGCACTTTCTCAAGGATGCACTAAAAAAAATGACACCATTCTGCAAATCCGAGCGCAATGTGCTCCTTCAGGAACCTAAGAAAATCCAAGGAATTAGGAAGCGCCCCGAAATGTGAACGAGTAATGGAAGATCTCTAATGGAAGGAAAGGAGAGAGAGAGAGAGAGAGAGAGAGCAGCTCAGCCCCCCTAATAATGAATAATTAATGAAGGGTAATGTCAACAATAAAGAGAAAAGGCAAAAGGGTCTTTGTGTGCCCTCTGTCAGGACGAAATTTCAACAGCGCGTTTCTCTCTCTCTCTCTCTCTCTCTCTCTCTCTCTCTCTCTCTCTCTCTCTCTCTCTCTCTGTGTCGGGAGAATGAAATATTCAACCTTACTTCTCTCTCGCAAGTCTAAAATACATGCGCTGCCGTCTCCAGTTCCTCCCCTGCTTGACCAATGCACATCTCTCTCTCTCTCTCTCTCTCTCTCTCTCTCTCTCTCTCTCTCTCTCTCTCTCTCTCTCTCTCTCTCTCTCTCTCTCTCTCTCTCTCTCTCTCTGCTATAGATTAACAGACGATCGCTGAGCAAATCGTAGTACGAGGTGCGGTCCAGTACGAATTATGACTGTATTCCTTCATTGTCATGGAAGAGGGGAATTGACCCCAAAAGCTAAGATGCCATGTTTGTTTGTACACATGCCTTTGGGGGTATGGGATTGCGTAAAAAATGTACGTCATTTGTATTGCTTAAAAATATAAAATAGAGAATACAGTTACATCAGTATAATGAAAGGAATGAAAGAGGCAAACTTAACTTTTATTTTCTATTGTCGCTCACTATTCATTCTCTCTGAGAAGAGAACAGCCATCTAAGCGATGTACACACGATAAGGATGATAACAGGTAAAGGTCTTTATGAAAACCGCCTTTACTATCAGTGACTTGTGGATTGCCAGTGAGAAGACCTGCTTACCTCACACTCATATTTATACACTATTATATCAGGTAAAACTTCAAGGATTTTTTCTTTGGAATTCTTGAGTCTCGAAGTGTCTCGCAGTTTGAAATTGTTGCTCAGTCTGTGCACGTTTAGCGTTTTTAAGATAGTATCAATTTTAGTTTTCTGTGAAAGAAAGCTGTTGAGATGGCTATTTGTCTGTCCGTCCGCACTTTATTCTGTCCGCACTTTTTCTGTCTGCCCTCAGATCTGAAAAACTACTGGGGCTAGAGGGCTGCAAATTGGTATGTTGATCATCCACCCTCCAATCATCAAACATACCAAATTGCGGCCCTCTAGCCTCCTCAGTGTTTTTATTTTATTTAAGTTAAATTTAGCCATGATCGTGCGCCTGGCATCGCTATAGGTGCCAACAACACATGCCACCACTGGGCAGTGGCTGAAAGTTTCATGGGCAGCGGCTGAGAGTTTCATGGGCCGTGGTTGAGAGTTTCATAAAGCATTATACGCTGTGC
Source organism: Macrobrachium rosenbergii (assembly GCF_040412425.1). NCBI lineage: Eukaryota > Metazoa > Arthropoda > Malacostraca > Decapoda > Palaemonidae > Macrobrachium > Macrobrachium rosenbergii. The sequence goes on from NC_089773.1 coordinate 1,029,382, forward strand.
GGAAAACTCGATTGCGTGGAAGAAACTCCAGAGCATTTTATACTTGTTTTGAGTGTGATTACAAGACTGTTGCAAAAGAGAGCCTGGAATTAAATTTTAAAAAGTATTTGACATCAGGTTCCTTTCCATGACTGATGAAGTTCACATTTGCATGGCTGAAGCAATTCATTCTTCTTCACGTAACTGTTCTCTCTGTTGAGGTATTTACAATAATCTTTTATTGTCGTCTTTTATGAAAATGACATAATTTCCTTTTTGATCTTGAAGACACCATCTATTTATCTCCTGTAAATAAATTCTGAAAAAGAAGTAGAAAAGTTATTGCCCTATTTCCTTGCAGTAGCCTTTGGTAGTGAATGGAAATGACACACACACACACACACACACACACACACACACACACACACACACACAGACGCTGCAGCCTAAAGCTAATTTTCTCCGACAAATATGAAATTTGTCACATAAAAAACATTGTACAGTAGATTTTATCAAATGGGTGTGATTAACATCCCGAGGCCACTTGTATTATACAGCAATGACAGATGATATATTTATTATTTCGATATGTTTCATGTATTTTCTAATTCCTTTCTTCACCACCACTCTCCTTTGATCTGTGAATTGACCTCTAAATTCTTGATGTGTAAAGAAATCATTTTTTTGCGCAGTTCATGCTGAAGTTCTTTGTCGCATAAGTTTACTCTTACAAACACTCGCTTTCAACGTTCTCCCCCAATGAAAACTGTAACTACTGTTTACTGTTACCAACCAACCTTAACACCTGCTTCCGTAGTTGGGGAAGGGCCGTCACTGCATCTCACGTGGTGCACTGTATGCATTATTTAAGGGTCTTTGCAGCGTCCCTTCGGCCCCAGGCTGCGGTCTGTTTCATATTTTTACTGTACCTCTGTTCATATTCTCTTTCTTCAAACAGACTTTCCTCCACCCTCTCTAACAACTGATTCTTAGTGCAACAGCGTTGAGGTTTTCCTCCTGTTACACCTTTCAGACCTTCTTACTGTCAGTTTTCTTTACAGCGCTGAATGACCTCATGGGCCCCGGCGCTTGACCTTTGCCCTAATTGCTATATTCTATTCTATTAATACCTGCGGCTCCATCTCTTGTCCTTTCCAATACATCTTTCATTACTACGGCCAAAAAAAAAAAAAAAAAAAAAAAAACAATGTAAGGAGACGTGTTACACTTGTCAGAGGCGTACTTTTAAAAACAAACCAGTCCTGTCATCTCATCATATTATTCCAACAGGCTTTAGTCATAAGAGTTCTTAATTGATCTCAGTCAATTACCTTTTCACCAAACACCCTTCCTATTGCGTCTCTAACAATTTTCTCAAATTTTCTGCAAGGCTACGTATGCTACAAACAATTTTTTAGGTCCCAGTGCTTGGCCTTTGGCCTAAACTCTATATTCCATTCCATTCCACAAACAATTTGTCCATTTTCTTAATACATTTTTTTTTACATAATTCTCTCTTTGATACCTCTGATGATTAGTGCACTGGGCAGTATCCCCCACCAGTTTGTGATGTTTGTCAAACGCAAATATCTATGAAGCATATTTTAACGGAGAGGCAGAAATAGCGCCCAAGAAACTCATATTTTGGAAACGACACAGTGAAAGGAATTTTAACTGAAAATAAGAAATTTTACAACCCCTTAATAAAACCTTATATCCAGTAAATAAATGTTCTATATGAAAAATAACTAACTAATCCTCTTTTGGCCAGCCCTATAAAAGAGTTCTTTTGACTCGGTGTTCTGGTAAAATAATATATGGATATATGCACGAGTGTTTAGATAGCAGTGAAAAATTGACATTAATTGTTTAATCAGAAATTCTATTTCAAACCGGAAAATCAAACAATTACATCGATGATGATGATGATGATGATGATGCCACTAGCGCGTCCAATTATGGACGTTGTTATAATCACAATCATTAATTTTACCGTTATAATGATTTATCACTAATACATTATAATTACGATTCGAGGCAAATGGCTTCTTCATTCTGATCACACATTAATTACATTATATATATTATATGTATATTATCTATCATGTGTGTATATATATATTATGTACATGCACACGCTTATATAAATATACATATACTGTATATACGTATATTTAAATTTCTGAAACATTTTGGGAACGAACCCCGATCTCCTGAGTGATGGGCCAGGGCGATACCAATTTAACTTCCGAGGTCATATATATATATATATATATATATATATATATATATATATATATATATATATATATATTATATATATATATATATATATATATATATATATATATATATATATATATATATATATATATATATATATATGTATATATATATATATATATATATATATATATATATATATATATATATATATATATATATAAAACAGAGCCTCTTTGTTCAGCGTATGTCACTCACACTAGCAAAAGGACGAAGTGTCAATTCTCGAGCGAGGCAAAGCGAGTGACACGTGTATCCTACAGTTCCATTTGACTTTGTGTTGACAAAAGAAAAGGCCAGGTACCTGGCAGTTAGTCGCTCGTGATGAATCACAGCCAAGGTGAAGAAAGGCGCGTGTGTGTGTGCTCAGGATTGGAATCATATTTACAAACCCATCTTTACTGTAAGCTTGGCTTGATTTACCGAAGTGACTATTATTCTCTTCCATCCCCACGACACCTCATGAGGTGTACTGTAGGCATTCCTTAAGAAGGTTCTTCGCAGCGTCCCTTCGGCCCTTAGCTGCAACCGCTTTCATTCCGTTTACTGCACCTCCACTCATATTCTCTTTCTTCATCTGACTTCCCACCCTCTCGTAACAATTGTTTCATAGTGCAACTGCAAAAGGTTTAACAATTTCCCTTTCAACGCTGAATGACCTCTTCGGTCCAAGTACTTGGCCACTGGCCTAAATTCTATATTTTATTCTATTCTATCCCCGCAATTCTCTGTTGTTTCCAACGGCCTGAATGTCGCTAAATTTTACGAATCTCGGATACGCTCCTCCCAAGACCCACCGTGAACGAAATGTTTACAAAAAGAAACGGAGAATGAGCAGAGGAGGAGGAGGAGGAGAT